>NW_020885008.1:846078-869359 GCF_003945725.1 Corapipo altera | reverse complement strand
CACAGCCTGGGCACTCTGAGATGTGTTTATCACTTCCTTTTATCATTTTGTAAGTAACTGCTCCTGTAAGGGAGTTATTTTCTATGTCCACCCTCATCTGCTGTACCATGTACTGTGGGATTGTGAGAAAAATCTCTCCCTTGAATTTAGAAAGGCGACAAAAACTCATGAAACAAAAAGAAAGAATTTATTCAGCACGCTGGGTCAGGTCTCCGAGTTTTTTGGGGAGAAAAGACCCTTTGGTTTTAAATTTCAACATTTTATAGTTTCACAAAATCCTACCCTTTTTCAGATAAGTTTAATATATTCATTTTTGCCTAAAAAGGTTTCTTTCCTCTGAAAAGGGGCTTTCCCTTCCTTCTATTTGATTGCGACACGTCCTCTGTCAAAAATGGTGGATCTTTCTTTGTTCTTAGCCCAAAGAGAGAAAAGAAAACTCTGTGTACGAAATTTCCACATGGCCCTGAAAGGTTTTAATTTTTTAGGAACTTCTATATTTCCCTTATCAAGCCAAAAAAGACTCTGATACCCAGGTCCAGTTTGGAACTTGGATATCTCATAACTTTGCAATATGCCTCTAAAAACCCATATTTTATTTCTCATAGGATGGCCCTGGATGGAGGTGGGACCAGCTGGGCCACTGTGGCCCTTCCCAGCCTGACCCATCCTGTGATTCTGTGCTGGAAAACTGAGGAGGGAACAGTGAATCCTCCGTCTGCTGGTGCCTCTGTCTGCAGAAAGACACATCTCTGTCACACTGGGAGAACAGCCTGGTCTGGAAAGCAAATCTGTGAATTTTTGACCTCATTTTGGCCCTGGCTCAGCACCACTAAAGGACTGTGATAAAGGAGAGAGTGCTGAGTGGCACATTTGCTGGGGGTAACAGCAAATATCATCCTTGTCTTCGGCAGCGAAGCTTTTACGTGTTTCTCTATTTGGAAATATTTCAGTTCCTTTCTTTTCTGCCCAGTCTTTCGACAGCAGCTCCTGCCTGGAGTTCCTGTTTGTCAGTTGTCCCATTTTTGGCTGTGGAATCTCTGAGGTTTCAAGCTGAAGATGGGAAACTTGTGCTGTTGTGGTTTGGGGTGTATGAATGTGAAAACCCGGGGATTTTCACTCTGACCCCAAGTCCCACAGCATTCCAGCTCTCCTGCCTGATCCCAGCAGTGTTTATGTGGAATTGAGCCACCACATACCAGGATACCTCCTTTTTCTTGCTTTTATTTTGATTTTTCTGGCTGGTCCTGCTGCCCATCAGCTCCTGCAGAGTAACAGTTGAAGACAGCAATGGCTGAGAGCAAAACCAGGGTAATTATACAGTGGGTCAGCCCTCACAGAACTTGTAAACTTTATGATCTGGTGCTTTTATAATGTATTTATAACCCAGGGAAAATGCCTGACTAGAAAGAAAACCCCAGCAGTTCTGCCAGGGGCAATTGTGGGCATCAGGAAAACAAGGGATTTCCAAGAAATATTTCTTGTTTTCCTTCTCTTTTTCTCTCACAGTGGGGAAGTTGTATTTTTTGCTCTCCCTTTGTCTGTTCTATTGAAGGAAAAGGTCACTTTGTGACAAGAGGCTGTAAAATGGAGGTTGATGGAGCCTGATCCAAACAACTCACTTGGCACCAACACCTCTCTCCATCCCATTTCTCATGGAGTTGCTCAGTGCTGAATTCCTCCTTCCCAAGGCACCCAGGGCACAATTATTCTGTTTCTTTGATGCCAATAAACCCACATTTGAAATATGTGACAACGATTCAGGCAGGAGGTGGGTGAAGTTATTTTCTAGAAGTTGCTCAGCTGCCTCCCCACCCAAAACAAGTGTTAATGAGGGTCTTGCACTAATTACTCCTAATTGCTCCCCCTTCACAGATGGGATCTTGCGAGTGAGGAAAGAAAGAAGGGTCAGATCCAACGGGGCAGTCCCTGAATCACTTTTCCCAGAGGAGCAAACCCACCCTGTGCAATCCCAGACATGAAGAGTGATGACATGAGAAATAAAAATACAATTTTTTATAGGTATGGCGAAGTTGTAAGATATCCAAGTTCAAAAACACTGGACTTGAGTGTCAGGGTCTTTTTTTGGCCAGATAAGAGAAATGAAAGAGTTCTTAAAATCTTTTGGGGCCATTTTTGTACAGAAGGGGTTCTTCTCTCTTTGGGCTAAGAACAAAGGAAGATCCACCATCCTTGACAGAGGACACCTTGCAGCCAATCAGAATAAAAGGAAAGCCCCTTTTTAGAGAAAAGAAACCTTTTTAGGTAAAAACGAATATGTTAAACTTGTCTGAAAAAGGTGGGATCTTGTGAAACTATAAAATGTATGAAAATTAAACCCAAAGGGTCTTTTTTCCCCTAGAACTCGGTGTGAGACCGGACCCAGCGCTGAATAAATTCTTTCTTTTTGTTTCATGAGTTTTTCTGTCTTTCTAAACTCAAGGGAGAAATTTTTCTCACACTCCCACTGCCAGGGCTGCTTGGAGTCCCTTCCACAGGTGGGATTTTTCTCTAATGAAGTGGCTGGGACCATGGATTTTGACAGTGGAGGTTCTGGCTTTGGACTTTTGCGGGTGTGTATGGGAAAGGCTGAGAATTGGGATTGTTCAGCCTGGAGAAGAGAAGACTTTGGGGTCACCTAATTGCAGCCTTCCAAGACCTGAAGAGAGCTACAGGAAAGGTGGAGAGAGATTATTGACAAGGATCTGGAGTGACAGGACACAGGGAATGGCTTCCCAGTGCCAGAGGGCAGGGTTAGATGGGATATTGGGAAGGAATTGTTCCCTGTGAGGATGGGGAGGCCCTGCCACAGGTTGCCCAGAGAAGCTGTGGCTGCTCCTGGAAGTGTTTAAGGCCAGGTTGGATGGATCTCTGAGCAACCTGGGCTAGTGGAAGGTGTCCCTGCTGTCCCTGCCTGTGGCAGGGAGTGGAACTGGATGATCTTTAAAGTCCCTTTCCACCCAAACTATCCTACAATTCTATGAAAACACTCCCTGATTAAATGAGATGGGTTTGGTGCTTTTCTGTGGTGCTGGGATTCATTTATCTGACACATTTGACTGGAACAAGGCTGCCCACACCGTGTCAGTGGTGCCAAGGGTCACACCACACATGAGGGCTCAAGTCACCTGCTCAAAGCCACACCTGAGGCTCTGCCTGGTGCCACACCTCTGTGGAGTCCAGCAGGGAGCCAGGATGCTCTGCCTCACTCAAGAAGCATCAGTCAGGGCTTTATTTCCAGGCCAAAGCTGTCAGGTTGATGGACCATCTGCCCATTCCCACCTGGTGGCACTTCCTGCTGCAGTAAATGTCACACAACCTGGGCTGCTTTCAAGGTTTCCAGATGCTTTTTTTTGCAATAAAACCCTTCTCTGTGCTTCAGCTCTGTGCTCCACGTTGGTTCAGCCTTGATCCAATGTGTAGATGACACCAAAAGCCTTGATGGAGTCAAGATGAGCATCCTGGAGCTCCATGGACAAGGGGCTGCCCTCAAACTGGGGGAGAGCCTCACTGAGAACGGATAGAAAATAGGCAGGAGGATCCCTGGCAACATTCCTGTCCAATTAAAGGGAATTTATTGTCAATTTTTCTCCTTGCTTCTGCTCTCTTATTAATTGTTAATGTGGCTACTGGGAGAGGAAGAGCTGCTGGAAATGGCTGAGAATAAGAAAATGGAAAAAAGAAAGCAAGAAATGTGTCCATGCTCGTTCCTGGCTCAGCTCTGCAGGAGCTGGCAGGAAATTCCTGCTCTTGGAACAAGAGGGTAAAATGATGGCAAAGCAAAATAAAATGTGTAGGGTCACTGGGTTTCTAAATTATAGTGCTGTGTACATGTGAAATGCTGGCAGGGAAGGAGACACCATGGGAATGTGAATTTGCAAAACACTATTTAGGAATCGTGAGCTGTTTTCTCTATAAATAGAAGTAATTCTCTGCTTCATATTGAAACACAAAAATGCTGTGTCTTTGGATAATCACGGGGTGTTTTTCTGTCCACAACACGATCACATCAATCACCTGGACATTTTTCAGAAAACCCACCACTGAATACATGGAATTAGTCTGAACTATCAGGAGAGGGACAGAACTGAACTAAGAAAGACGAAAAGATGGTGAATATTTGAACTGGAGAATCTGGCACATTATTTGCCAGTGAGGTGGTGCTTCTCCCCCTTGGATCAGCCTCTCTTGCCTTTTTTCCAGAGGAATAATGTGATAAAATCTTAGTGGTTTGGGAAGAGAAGCTCAAGATCCCTTGGAAGCCCCACCAAGCCCAGCCCCGCACTGTGTTTGCACTCACAGGAGGGCTCCTGGCTGGGATTGCAGGGGAAGTCAGGGGAGCTGAAATATTCCGAGCATTCCCACAGCTCCCAAAGATCTCCCAGGCCACAGAGCTCAGCCCTTTGCAGGCTGGAGCTTGACTGTTAAGGAAGTACCAGCTGCAAGAGATGGAGCCTGACGTGCAATTCGGCACTTGCGTAAGTTGGGCTCAGCTTACAAAGATCTCACAGCTTACAAAGCTCTCCCAGCTCTCTCTGCTTCTGGTAACCAACTCTGAGCTCAATCCTGCTCAGGCTGGGCTCCGGCTCCTGCTCCTGCTCCAGGGAGAGCTCATCCTGTGAGAGGGAAAAGCCCTGAGTTCAGGAGTGGGAGACAAGGAGCGCGTTCAAACCCCCCAGCGGGGTTTGAGCAGAGCAGAGAGGGCTCCTCTGCTGTTTTATTGCACAACCCGGGTTTCCAAAGCCTCTCCTGCGAACCAAAATATTTTTAAATTTGGAAAGAAAGCAGCATTCATCAAGCCCAGTGCTACATATCAGAGAAAACCCAGAGCTGCCCTGACAACATCTGGCCCCCTGCCACAGCCTCGCAAACACCACTGCAGGAGTGACTGGGGCTCTGAAAGCCTTTTTATTTAGGTGGCTGCTCTGGGCCATGCTATATATTGAGGTTCCATTTATAGATATTTTACACAGTGTTAATAAATTTACAGAGTGTTAATAAACAGGGATAATTGTTTGTTAGTGTTTCTGATGGAATCCAACAGGGCAAAATCTCCCTATAAACCAGCTCTGATGTCGTTCTCAGATGAGCACATAAAACATGTCTAACACAGACACATGTGTAATGTGGTCAGGACATCTTTTAGTCATTAATTCTTTATAACTCTTTTAAAAACGGGGCTTAAATGTAAAACTTGCCTTGAATTTGAGCAGCCTGGTGCTCTCTGGGTATTTGCACTGCAGGAGCCATGGGGAGCACTGGGATTTTTGTAGAAGGTGCCCAAGGAGGTGACTTGGACATCACTGTTTTATTTAGAGCATGTCCAGCTCCAGTGGTGTCTTTTCACTCCATGTTTTCTCACCCCACTTTGCTCCTGGCCCCAAAGTTGTTCCTCCTGCCCTGGTCTTACGTCTCCAGAGCCAACCAGCCTGTTCTCTACAAGAGGGAATCCAAGAGTACCTGTCAGTGGGGAATGGGACCAAATCATCTCCAAGAATATCCCCAAAGGACTCCTAACCCCATATGGCTTCTCATCACCCCCCAGTGCAGACGCTGGGGCCGTGCCAGGCAGAGGCAGCTCCAGCAGTTTCCGTGGCTCCTCTCTGATTGTTCTCATCCAAAATTGAAAAAGCAGCCAAAGAAACCAGAGGTTCATGGATAGAACTCCAGCAAGGTGTCAGGCTCTGGGCAGGAAGGTGGCTGAGCATCTGGGGAGGTGACACATGGGGTGCTGCAGGACATCTCTGTGTGTCCCGTCAGCGGCCCCAGCTCAGAAGATGTGAGACCACCAAGGCTCTGGGGGGATCCAAGGCTCTCTCCCGAGTCAGTAGATGAGAGGTAAAACCCTCCCCTGCCTTTCCTTTGCTCCTTTCCCTCCAGGTGCCCTGTTAGAGGTTGGTTGGGCACTGCCCAGGCTCCCCAGGGCAGTGGGCACAGCCCCAAGGCTGCCAGAGCTCCAGGAGGGTTTGGCTGATCCTCTGGGGCACAGGGGGTGACTCTTGGGGCTGGGCCTGTGCAGGGCTGAGGGTTGGACTGGATGATCCTTGGGGGTCCCTCCCAGCTCAGCATATCCTGGGATTCTGGGATTCTGTGAAATGAGTTTGTCCATCCACATCCACACACCCCAAGGATCTCAGATCCCAGAATCCCACTGTCCTTTGCAAGCATTGGTTCCCGCTGGTACCAACACTCATTTTTGGGAGAGATGAGGATGCTGAAAGGCAGAAAAGAAGTGAAACAGCCTTTCCAAGTCACCCACAGCAGAGCTGGGGATGCTCCATCCTGCCATTCCCACACACTTATTAAGGAACTTTGCTTTCCTGGTGCTGTTTTCCTCTCAGATAATTCCATTTCCTTCAGATTTCGTTCCCGTGTAACAGGAGCCCCTCCCTGGGGGAAGCTGCCCTTCCTTTCAGCTTTCCAAGAAGTGGTTTTCTAATTCTGGGCCCCATGCACATGGAAGAATTGGGTTTTTAAGGAACCTCATCGAGTTTCTTTAACTTTTCAAGATGAATGGTCTCCACTCCCCACAGAGACTCATTTGTGCCAGAGCCTGGGAATCCCTTCCCATGAATCCTCGTGGATTACAATGATCCCTTTGCAATGGGACAGATTTGGGGTTAAATTCCCCCTCCATTGCTGTGTGTCTCTGTGTGAGAAGAGTCCTACACAGACAAGAGAATTTATAACATTTTCCTGCCTGGAATCCACGTGGCTTTGTGAATGTGAATTCCATGATGGATGGGGGCTTAGGAATTCTTCAGGAGCAGCAGGTATTTCACAGCTGGGAGCTGATGGAGTCTGGATGTCAGATTCTTCCACCCTGCCCATCCTGTGGCATCTCCCATGTGCTGCTTGTGCAGCAGGAGCACCAAACTCCACTGGTGGGAGAGGATGGAAAATATTTACCGAGTCTCCTCTACTCTTTTTTTCTGGAGAGCAGGCTGATCTTATTCCCACCTGAACATTCTCTGGTGGTTTACACTGTCTCATCCCAAAACCCACACTGAGCTCCCTGCACAAGGTTTCTGAGGCCCCTCTCCGGCAGCTGAGAGTGTAATTAATTATTTAAACAGGGTAACGTGGTTAACTAGATTTAAGAACAGGAGTTGGCAGGCTCAGATCTCCAGCCTTGTGTTGAGAGCATCAACTTTACACATGCCAGGAGAGGCTCTGGGAGACAGGAGAGGTTCTGGGAGACCAACTATTGTCTTGCTGCAAGAAAAGGGCTGTCTCTGGGAGCACAGGGCAGAGCCTGCACCTCCCTGAACCCAGAGGTGTGGGAAGAGTCTGTTTTCAGCCTGGGAGAAGCTGCAAATCTCCCCTGAGACTGAGGAAAATACATGAGGGCTCTGGACATTTGCACCCACGGCAGGGAAGCAACTTTTCTTGGGGTGAAATCCATGGAAAGGAGGGGAAACTCCCTTTGCTTTCCGTGGGGTTTGGCTGGCTGCCCTCAGCCCCGGGCTTTGCTGCACTGCAAAACTTGGATCGTTTTTCCATGGTGGGGAAGAAAATCCTTCCATCTGCTGGGATAATCTCCTGCTTGTGCTGTTGCCCCAGAGGTAGGAGCCAGAGATGCCCGTGAGGGGGGTTCCACTTGGCAAAGGGAGGCTCAAAAAACAGGGGGAAGGAAGGAAGAAAGAAGAAAAAGAACTTCACAGTTACAAAAACTCGCTTGAAAACGCCAAGTGCACCCTGGTGACCCAGGAGAGCGGCTCCTCAGTGAGAATGAGCTGAGGAATTCAGCAGAGACCCATGAAAAAACACTCCAAACCCTTTCCCCTGCTCACATGGCTTTTTAAGGCAAACCCTGAGTCCCCTGTGGAGCTGTGTGTGTGTCTGTCACACTCACAGGGCTGGGGCTGTGCCCTACAGTGCCAACCCTGCTGTGCTCCCAGCCAGTGGGAGCCTATTCCACACTGGTCCCAAACTGCTGCTGAGAATTCCTGACAGCTCCAAAGCTCCAAACAGCTCCACAGCCTCGGGAAGGACCCAACACCACCATAGTTAAAATGGAATCCCCCCCTTCCCTGGAGAAACGTGACCCCGGGAAAAAACAACCCCCTTCAGCAGGAGGAGGGAGGACAGACAAAGTTCCAGGGACCTTGGAGGGTCTCTGTGCTGCTGCTCAGCCACCACAGCAGCTCAGGTGCCAACACTGAGGCTGCTGGGGCTGCCCTAGAGCAGTTGGGAGCTGTCCTGTCACCGGCTGCCTGTGCCCAGCCCTGAAGGGAGCTGGGATTTGCTCCATTCAGGGCTCACTTTGCATTTCTTTGCCTTTTACAATCCAGCTCATGAGCTGTGGGGTGAACTTTTTGCAGCGTGGATGGAAGGGATCACCACCTCTGTGAGCTGTCAGAGACCACAGAATTCCAGAATGTGCTGAGCTGGAAGGGACCCCCAAGGATTATCCAGTCCAACCCTCAGCCCTGCACAGGCCCAGCCCCAAGAGTCACCCCCTGTGCCCCAGAGGATCAGCCAAACCCTCCTGGAGCTCTGGCAGCCTTGGGGCTGTGCCCACTGCCCTGGGGAGCCTGGGCAGTGCCCAACCAGCCTCTGGGGGAAGAACCTTTGCCTGAGATCCAACCTGAGCCTGCCCTGACACAGCTCCAGCCGTTCCCTGGCTGCTGTCCCTGCTCCCCCAGAGCAGAGCTCAGTCCCTGCCCCTCCTCTGCCCCTGCCCAGGAATTGGAACTGCACTGAGGTCTCCCCTCAGTCTCCTCTGCTCCAGCTGAACACACCAAGTGCCCTCAGGTGCTCCTTTTATGGCCCCTCCAGACCCTTCACCATCTTTGTGACCTCCTGTGGACACTCAAACACCCTTCTGTCTTGTGGTGATTTATGGTGATTTATGGTGAATTCGTGCACATCTCCAGTGCTCAATGAAAATTAATGGGTTTGGGGTTGGAAATGGGCTGTCACCAACCCCTTTAAACAAAAATCTCCTCCCAGGACCCATCATCTCCCCGGGCACCACGGCAGGTGACAGAAGGGCTGTAACTTCAGGGCTGTATTTCCAGGTCTGTAACTTCAGGGCTCTAATTCCCGGGCTGGAACTGCAGGGTTCTCCTGCCCCCTTCCCGCCCAGCACAGAGCGTTTCCTCCGAACTGGTGATGTCACGGCAGCGAATGGACTTCAATTGTGCCTTTTCACTTAGCAACAATCAGCTGAAAGCTCATTATGCACCAGCCCCGAGGCTGTTGAGAGCAACCCTGGCTCCTCACAAACTCTCTGCTGGGTTTAGTTTCCCTTCAGAGCACAACAAAAGCGATGTGGGGTCGGCTCGAGGGCACGTCCTGTGACAGGAGGAGTGTGTGGGTGTTTGAGGGTGACCAGGGAGAAGAGGGAGATGGTTCCCCAGATTCATTTCCTCACTGGTTTTTGCCACTGGGATTTGTTGAGTTAAAATCATGAAATCACACAATCAGTAAGAGTGCACAAGACCTCCAAGGTCACCGAGTCCAACCTTGGAGCAAACACCACCTCGTCAACTAAACCAGGCCACTGAGAGCCACGTCCAGTTGTTTCTTAAGGTTTCTTAAAGTTAAAGGTGACTCTAAATGTGTTTTCTTTGGAGAATTTTTTCCAGTTGCCCTCTGAATCCACGTCAGTTTTCAGCACTCACATCATCCCA
This sequence comes from Corapipo altera, assembly GCF_003945725.1. NCBI lineage: Eukaryota > Metazoa > Chordata > Aves > Passeriformes > Pipridae > Corapipo > Corapipo altera. The sequence continues at coordinate 859,724 of NW_020885008.1, read as the reverse complement.
GTTGTGCTTGGAGCTTTTCCAGCAGCTCCTTGCTCAGGCTGGAGCTTCTCACCTCCATTGCCCTGAAGGATCTTCTCTGAGCTGCTGGGGAGGAAGAGGGTCAGAGAAGGACTGCAGAGACCCTGCAACAAGGCAGAGAAACGAGGAGCATCTGATGAAAACACCAGCAAAGATGGGGTGGGGGCATTTGGGCCTCACACAGGATCCCAGGGGATCTGGGAAGGGGCAGGTAAGACTCACATCATATTAAAAATTGTAAAACTCAGGTAGGGATATCTATAAAAAAATATATATTATATATATATATATCTTGAGCTGATTCTTTTTCACCCTCCAGTGTCTGGAATTGTTTCAGGTGTGACATCCCTGGAAAAGGCTTTGGGAATATCCATGTGATGGCTGAGGTGGGGCCCAAATAAGCTCCCTGGAGCAGCCCCAGGGTGGGGTTGGGGTTGTGTCGTGCTGGGAGCTCACCCAGAGCCAGCATTTATGGACTGCAGGATGTTTTCTTTGCCTGGAATTCAGCCCAGGGCAACCCTTCCCTTGCTGGAGGCTGCAGGAGAGCTCAGCCAAGGGCTCAACATGCACCCTCTGATGCTGGACCAGCCTTGGTTGTGCTCCTGCTGCCCTTGGGGTGGCACCAATGGGCCTATGAGAAATAAAAATACAGGGTTTTTATACGTAGGTGTATCATGAAGTTGTAAGATGTCCAAGTTCCAAAAACTGGACTTGAGTATCAGGGTCTTTTTTGACCGGATAAGGGAAGAAGTTCTTAAAAATTAAAATCTTTTGGGGCCATTTTGTACACAGGGGTTCTTTTCTCTCTTTGGGCTAAGACCAAAGGAAGAGCCATCATCTCTGACAGGGGACGCCTCGCAGCCAATTGGAAGGAAGGGAAAGCCCTTTTTCAGAGAAAAGAAACCTTTTTGGGCAAAAATGAATGTGTTAAACTTATCTGAAAAAGGGTGGGATTTTGTGAAACTATGACATGTATAAGATTTAAACCCAAAGAGTCTTTTTGGCCAGAAATTCGGTGAAAGACCCGGCGCGCTGAATAAATTCTTCCTTGTTTCTTTGTTCCCTGAGTTTGTGCCGCCTTTCTGAATCTAAAAGAGAGATTTTTCCCACAGACCTGCTCCAGGTGGGGTGGCAGAGGCTCTGCTGCAGCACCACAGCCTGGGGAACCCCCTGTGTCACCCCCCCTGGGCCAGGGGACCTCCCTGCTGGCACAGCTGTGCCCAGAGGGTGGAGAAAACCCTGGGTTGTCCTTCCAGCCCGGTCCTGATGGACACACGGACACAAAGATCCATCACATCAGGATGGATTCACATCGGGCTGGTTCCCCGTGGGCTTTGATCCCCTCTCACAGGAACCTGGGCACAAGTTCTGGTGTGTCCCACGTCCACATCCCTGCCCTGCTGACACCACGAGGTGCCTTTGAAGCCAGACAGAACCACAATGTTCTCCTCTTAACCCGAAGCTGGGGGAGAAAGATCCTTGGAAACGGAGCAAGCACGGAAATGATGACAAATCACCTGAGTTTTGGAGGTCCTGCACGTTGCAGCTGCCCCTCTAACCATGCCATGGCATCAACAACTCCCTGTCTGCCTGCCTGGACCAGAGCAGGCTCCTGTCACCCCACGGTTCATGCTCTGGACAACAGTAAATGGGTTGGGAGCTGCCTCCTTAAGCATCCAAGTGGAGGAAGCAGGATGGATTGCTCCGTGCTGATGTGACTAATTGGATTAGAGAGAGATAATGTAATGATTTGGAAGTAATGAGCTGCTGGATGGCTGATCCCAGCAGAAAGGCTGAGGATGGCACCGTGCCAGCAGGAGCATGGAGATCCCACTTGGAGCCTGGCAGGGAAGCAGGGATGGCTTTGGGACACGGCAGAAAGCTCTGGGGCTCGTTCTGATCTCATTTCACACTCTCATGGCTCCACAGTTCCTGATTCACACCAATATCACCCAGACTCTGGACGTTTAATTGGCCCCCCAGCCTTTCCCAAAGCTGTGGAGCAGCTCTGTGGGATGATCCACCAGTGAAGGTGGGTGAGATACCTGGGCACTGAGGGCATCTGGGCTCTCTTGGTTGCTCCTCGTGTGAACTGCACTCTGAGGTGTCCCAAGACTCCAAATTTTGATGTGTTACACTGAGGTGTGGGGGTTTTTTTGGGCTTGAAAAGGGGGTTTCTGGACCATACACCTGAAAGATGAGCTTGGATGCCTTGAGTGGATCTTTTCCCACTGCTCTGCAGTGAGCACAAGGCTTTCTTGGCAAGCAGGGTCCTCCCAGTCTGCAAACCCCCTTGTTTCTTCCCATTCCTGCATCTGAGAGTCTTGAACTCCATTAAAAGATTAATTCTGCTGTGATTTCTGCTGTTTCTAGTGTGTTTTCTAATCCAAGCTGGATTTTTGCCCAGCAGGAGCTACCTTGGATCACTAAAACACTCCCAGAAAGGGGGAATGACCCCACTGGGTTTCACTGCAGCTCCTGCACAGGAGGACCAGGAGAACCAGGGAGGGAACCAAAATCCTGGGCCCGGGTTCCTGCCTGAATCAGCAGCTGCCCCTCGTGCTCCCAGGCAAGGTTTCCTCCCTGTCACAAAGAAAGATCTGCTGTGATCCACCAAATAAGGTAAAATAACCAACCATTCTCTGCAGGGCTATTATTAACTGTGCTCTTTGAGCTGTGCCAAAGCCAGGGATTAACAGACAACCAAAGAAAACAAGTCTGCTGAAGATCTTGAAATGTCATTTCATCCATCCACCTGTCAGAGGAGGTTTATTTGGGAATATCTATTTCTGAGACCTGTGTCTGTGCTGGACTTCCAAACCTTTGGTGAAGGGGTACCAGGGCCACCCCAGACAATTCCCTGGGCCCAAAAATCCTCCAGCATCAGATTATTTTCCTAAACCATCCCTGTCATGTCTTGTCCTGCTGCCCTGCACACGGAGCCCGTGTTCCACCCTTCCTCTTCCTGGTGGTCCTTTGTGCACTAGAAATTGTTGTTGTGCCTTCCCTCAGCCTTCTCATTTTTGGACATCTCAGCCCATGGTCCTTCTTGTTCTCTCCTGTGCTCTTCTCCATCATTCAATATCTTCACTGAAGTGCAGAACTACCCTTTCTTTTGCAGTGGCACAACATCAGTTTTCAAACAATGATCATCTCCTGTGTTTTGTAGAACCACCCAGAGGTTCTTCTCCCCGTATCTATAGGATTGTTCTTACCCCATGGGCCAAACTTTACATTAATCTTTGTCAGACAACACTGCATTTCTTTGGCATATTTTTCAACTGACCAAGGTCATTTTCAGCTCATCATACTTGAACCTTAGAGTCATAGAATCATTAAGGTTGGAAAAGACCTCCAAGATTATCAAATCCAGCCTTTGAGTGAATCCCACCACAGCCACTGAACCATGCCTTGAAGTGCCACATCTACTTGTCGTTTGAACACTTCCAGTGCTGGTGACTCCACCCCTGCCCTGGGCAGCCCATTCCAACACTTGGACCCTCTTTCAGTGAAGAAATTTTCCATAATATCCAACCTGAACCTCCCTTGGCACAACTTGAGGCCATTTCCTCTTGCTCTATCCCTTGTTGCCTGGGAGAAGAGGCTGATCCCCACCTGGCTTCAACCTCCTGTCAGGGAGTTGTAGAGATTGAAAAGGTCCCCCCTGAGCCTCCTTTTCTCCAGGCTGAACAATCCCAGGACCTTCAGACGCCCCTCATCAGACCCATGCTCCAGACCCTTCAGCAGTTGTCTCTGGACACCTCTGGAAATGTGTCCTTGCATGTGCAGCAGGTGTATCCTCTCCTCTCCGACCCAACCCAACCCGACCCTCTCCGACCTGACCTCTCCTCTCCCTTCTCCCTTCTCCCTTCTCCTTTCTCCCTTTCCAAACCTTCCCTTCCCAAACCTTCCCTTCCCAAACCTTCCCTTCCCAAACCTTCCCTTCCCTTCTCACAGTTCCAGAGCTATCCCAGAATCTCTCTCTCCATTACAGTTTCCCAACCAGTTTTGCACCTTTCCCTCTTTATTCTCAGCCTTTTTTTCCTCAGGAAAATGCCCCGTGAGGCAGCACAGGAGCCTTCTCAGCTCAAGATAAATGACTCTGTCCTGCTCCTCTTTCTCTCTTCCCTCGCTCTTGCTCTGTCCAAGAGGAAACTCGATCGGTTTGGTTTGATCTGAGCAAACCTGCGGCAGCTGAGTCACTGCACATTTTGGGACAGTCCCTCCTTCTCAGCCTGACTGACACCACACACGAGTTGATGTGTTCACAGCACGGCAGGAACACGAGGCAGTGTTTATTACCCAGAAAATCAAAAACTCTCCCAGGAATGCGGAGATTCCTCCGTGTTCACGTGGCCTTGGACAAGCCCCTGCACCCCAGACCCCTCGGTCTCTGTGTTCCAAGCCCTTTGCAGAAGGGAAGTTTGCACTTGATGTTTTCCCAGCCACATAATCAGTGTTAATTGCTGTGCTTGCCTTGTGGAACAAAGAGATTGGGGAAAAAAAGGGATACAATTCCTTCTTGATGAGAAGAGTAGCTAATTCACAGATTTGTTATTGGCTTATTTCAAAATATATTTTATTATTAATTATTAATTATCGTTTATTTATTATTTATTATTTTAATATTTATTATTTATAGGCATCTATTTACCTTATTATTATATTTATATATTTATTATATACATTAATATAGGTATATACCTTATGGTTTATTTTTCATTATATTTATATATTTTTATTATATATTATTATAGGCATATATTATCTTATTGTTTCTTTATTATTTATACATTTATATTATATATTATTATATTTGTCTTATTGTTTATTGTTTATTATATTTATATTATATATTATTATATTATATTCATATAATTTATATATCTTGTATATTTAAATATTATGTTTATATCTATTATATTATTTATATTAACTTATATTTATATTATATTATATTATATTATTTGTATATTTTGTATATTTATATATTATGGTTATATTTATTATATTATTATAATTATTATATTATAGTATGTTATATTATATTAATATTATATTATACTTAATTAATTAATAATTTAATTAATTATATTAATATTATGTTAATTATATATTATATTATATTTATATTATTTTATTTTTATATTATTTTATATTTATATTTATTATATTATATTTATATAATTTATATATTTTGTATATTTATATGTTATGGTTATATTTACTATATTGTTTATATTATTTTATATTTATATTTATTATATTACTTATATATTATTTATATAATATTTATATTACATCTATTAATATTAATTTTTTATTGTTTGTTATTCATTATTTTTATACAATAATCATATATTTTTATATAATAATATATAATAAAATATCTATGATAAATATTATCTATCATAAATATAACATATAATAGTTATTAATAATTATTGATGGAAATGTTTTTCCTTATTTGGAAATGGAAATGTTCCAAAAATACATCCTTATCAGCAGAGCATGGAAAAGAAATTTTGAAGTCCTCAAATTCCTTGCATGTCCTTAGCTGGGATATGTGTTGTCATGGATATACAGAGCTCGGGAATTTTTCAGAAGCTGATAAAATCCAGCACTTCCATCCCTGTCCCCCCCATCCCACAGTCTCTGTCCTGGCTGAGGGCTTGGGGACCCCTGGGCAGGAGCAGGGGGGTGACAATGGATTATCCTCTCTCTGGATGTCAGGGAGATCCTTGGCAGGAGGGGGGAAATCCCAGAGATCTTGGATTTCGGGGTCCTGCCTGTCCCGTGGGTCCAGTCACTGTTACTGGAGTGACCACGGGGATGAGAGAAGCTCAGGAATGGGAATCTCCACTGGCACCAACAAATCCCAGACCTGAGGGGGACAATTCCAGAGGACAGCCCTGGCTGGAGACCAGCACAGGGACAGCTTTTCACTTGGATCCTCTCTGGGGTAGGAAGGTCCTGCTCCAGGCACAGGGGGGTGGGTGGCTCCACTTCAACCCCAAACAACTTATTTCCAGGATCACTTCCAGCTGTAGGAGGAGCACTCAAAATGAGCAAACAAAGACATCATTTTTCATTACAATAATATTACATTAAGTCACAACTTAAAAAATAAAACAAAAAAACCCACACACAAAAACAAAAACAAAACCAAAACAAAACAAAACCCCACAAGAATCTTCTTCTGTCACAAAATCCTTCAGAAAGAGGGGGTATCACGAAGTCTGGAGCTTCACCCAAGTGCAGGAGGAGGCAAAACCCCACAATTTTGGGAGAGCCCATTCCCAGGGCTGCAGACAAAGCCTGTCTGAATTCAGGGCATTCAGGCAAAGCCAGGAGCACTTGGGGAACCAACTCCAACCTCGACAGCTCTGGGGTCAGCTTGGCACCCGTAAACTCTGCTGTGCCCACGTGAGTCTGGGCATCAGAGTCACCTCTGGCATCTGCTGCCACCCAAAGCCACCTCGGTGGGAGGAGCAGGGCTTTATCTGATGCAGTGCCTTCACTCCAAGGTTTCTTGTGGCCCTGGGAATATGAGTTGCCGCCTCCCCAGGTTTCTGTCTGTAGCTGTAGCTGCTCCTTTGGATGGCAGTTTGCATCCTTTGCTTGGGAAGTTGCTCATATCAAAACTTCACGATAAAACTCAGGCCTGAAGATCCCCAGAAAGGAAAAGGTCCTAGAAGAAGGTGGTCAGGCTGAGCCATTGTCTTTCCAGGACTGCCAATTCCAAGTAATCTCAGTGATAAACAAAGTTTGCAAGAATCATAGAAAAAAAAAAAAAAGAAAAGCCTGTAATTGAACTCTGCCCCTCCTTGGATATGCAGCTGCTGGGTTGTCCCAGAAATGTTTTCCTGGAAGGAAATAATGACTTTTTCTGGAGAAGTTGCTTAAAAGTTGCTTGGAAGACCCAAAAGTGGCAGAGTGTTGATGTTGGGGACACTGCCCTGCCTTTGGCCATGTGAGGAGCACAAACCCCTCAGAGCTGCCCCCGGGGTGTGGAGTCCATGCCCTGCTGTCCACGTGCACAGAGTTTGTCCCTTTGGACGAGAGGAACCACCTGATTCCCACGAGGCTTTTTATCTGGACAATTACAGGACACTGATAATGTCAAAGGAAAGCTCTGCTGCCCTGGGTTGGGCCAGGACTGTGTGGGTTGGACGTGACCCAGGCAGGGACAACCCTGGGAGCCACGGGGAAGCCAAACCCCACTGAACCTGCTGGTGACACGTCTGCAGTGAGCCAGGCAGGACAGGGACAGGCCAATTTAAGAAGTACTAAACTTCTTAAGGGCCCTGCACATCCAACTGGTAGAAATCCCTGGCAAACCAATCCCAAAGGAAAGCAACAGAGAGGAGCAAGGGCAGGGGAACAACGGTGCAGAGACATCAACTGAACAAATGTGGCACTGGGGAGTGAGAGGATGATGCCTGGAGGGAGGAGAGGAGGAATTCCAGGACTCAGTGACCTCCTGGTTCATCTTTTGGGAGTTGATTTTTTTTTTGTGAACTTCTTTATCTTTTGGGAATGCCATTTCTGAGAGTGGAAGCAGAAACTTTCTGTGACTTCAAGTAACCCTTCTCATTATTTCAGGGCTCAAGTTCCCCTTCCATCAGTTATAGAGGGCTGGAAAGAATCCTCCTTGGCTTTTCCTCACTTGTTGTGATTTCCAGGGAAAAAAGAAGCGTCAGGAGCTCTGTGCTATTGGATCTCCTCGTGAACATCAAGGTGCAACTTCCCAGTGCAAGAATTAACGAGGAGAACCTTGTTTGCCCTGCACTGCTCAGTCCCAGGGGGGCAATCCCTGCCACACTCATCCAAGACATTGCTGCACACTCGGCCTCCACCCTGGGAAAACAAAATATGCTCTTGGAAAGGCTTTGGGCACAGCTCAGGATCAGAGCCTGTTCCCCAGAGGAGGGATCCCCCACCCTGGAGCCAGCTCTGTGTACCTGCACAAGGGTGCAGAGCAAGGCACTGCTTTTCCACAGGGGAAGGTGCCAGGTTTGGTCCTTGAGACCTGGACTCGAAGCTGGTAGGAGAAGAAGGGCTTTCCTTCCCTGAATGAGGAGTCTGTGCTGGTGTAAAGCAGATTAACTCCTGGGAGGGACTGGCACTTACTCACCTGGGAATGAAAGGGGGGCTGAAGCAAAGGAAACCAGGATTTTTGACATCCCTGGATTTACAGCAGAGCTTCATCCAGCAGACTGAATGATTTATCTCCTGAAACAGAGGATTATGTTATTGTTTCTGTTTACCTTCACCTGACAAAGAGCTGAGTTGGCACTGCTTGAGGTCTGTTCCTGATCTGTTCTTGCTAGAAGCTGTTTTGACTGAATTTTGCAAAGCTGTTAAACAAGTCTTTCATCTAAAATGAACAAATTAAGCAAGTTTTTTAACTACTCTGCCCAGCTGCTGCATCAACTCTCTTTGTTCTGGGACACCCAAACCTTTACAGGTTGGCCTGGTTAGTGCATAGAACAGATCTCCTGTCGCTTTGCTGGCCAAGGGACACAGGGGTGGAATTAGAACAGTGACTGTCCATGATAATGGGAATTATTGGTTTGTATTTATTGATTGCTTATGTTGCTTGTAACAGCACAAGCTTATGAGGTGATTGTCCAGCCCACAGAGGGTGAAGGGCAGGAAAGAGGAAGAAAAGTAAATAAATAAAGCACTGTTAAAATTCATCAGAGAGATATTATAACCCAAGTGAAGTTTACTTTTCTGATTTTGCAGCTCTGTGTGTTCCATTCCCTACTTTAGACTGTGTTTGGGGTGCCCAGAAGGCTCAGATTCCCTGTCCAAAACCCTTCTTGGACAAGCCTGGGTGGTGTGTCCCACCATCACAACCAACCAGCTCAGCTCTGTCTCCTTCCTCTGGGATTTTGGGGGATGTAGGAGATTTTCCTCAGGTCCAGGCCCATCAGCAGAGATGGTAAAAGTGGGGAAAAGAGAAGCAGAACCCTTGAGTTTGGGGGTCACTTGGGAGCAGCTGCAGCTTGACCCTGGACTGTCACTCCCAGGCTGCACAAGGGGATGGGGTGCCCATGGCTTCCCTTTCCATGGGAAACACCCATCTGGCTGGGCTTGTTGCTGCAGTGAAGCACAACTTTGTCCCATCCTGTTCCTCTTCCTCATGTCAAGTTTTGGGCTGAAAAGCCCCCCGGGGTCCCTGCTTCTGTCCCTTGGCTGCAGATGGAGTCTGAGGAGGAGGGAGGGTAGAGCTCAGTGGGGGCTGCAGCTCCTTCCGAGGGGCAGGGACTGAGCTCTGCTCTGGGGGAGCAGGGACAGCAGCCAGGGAACGGCTGGAGCTGTGTCAGGGCAGGCTCAGGTTGGATCTCAGGCAAAGGTTCTTCCCCCAGAGGCTGGTTGGGCACTGCCCAGGCTCCCCAGGGCAGTGGGCACAGCCCCAAGGCTGCCAGAGCTCCAGGAGGGTTTGGACAACGCTCTGAGGGACAGGGTGGGATTGTTGGGTGTCTGTGCAGGGCCAGGGGTTGGATGGATGGTCCTTAGGGGTTCCTCCCAACTCAGAACAGTCTCTGATTCCATGATTCTCCATCCATGTGGCTCCTACATGTTTGCTCTCCTCTTGCTGCTCCTCTGAGATCTTTGTCACACACAACGTCTGCATCCTGGCTCAGCCTCTTTAGGACTTCCCACCTCATCCACCAGTTTGCCTTCCCAAATCTCCCACCAGCTTCTCCCTCACTGCAACTCTTAACACTGTCATCTTCTCCCTAGCTCTGAACGCCATCCAGAGTGGTGGCTGTGGGAAGGGTTGACTCAGGAACGAGCAAGACACAAGTTGATCTTGTCACCTGGGACAAAGCACCTCTAAGAGAAGTTGGCTCTCTAAGTCTTCTGCAGTTTTCCTGCAGTTCCTCAGAGATATTTTTAAGCCAGGAGTGAAGAAAACTGAATTTAATATGGCAATGCTGAGCACACAAGTGATTTTCAAAATTCAGCTGTTTTCAGCCTTAGGAAAATGAGGATCCAGGAAGTTGATCCCAGAGTTATTCCTCAAAGATGATCAGGTTTGATTTTCCTCCAGCTACAAGGAAGAAGTTGCAGACACAGATGCTCCACTGAAAGTCCCTGCCTGGAGTGTCCCCCCACAGGCATGGATGGTGTGGATGAAGCCCTGCATTCCTAAGACAACTAAACTTTAATATTTTCAGGCATTTTAAAGACCATGAGATCTTAAATATGGGATTTGTGCCTTGAAACCCTCGGGCAGGGTGGGGTGTTGGTGAAGTTGTTCCCAAGACTTCCCTCAGCCCACAGAGTGAAATATTTAGAGAACCACAGGATCAATTATGTTGGAAAAAATCTCTGGGATCATCAGAGCAGGTGTGATTTAACAGGTGTTCCCTGCTCCTCTTTCTTGAGACCATCAAGGACAGATCTCACCCCTGCATCTGCTGAGCCCCCAGACTGCCCATTTCTCAGGGAATGATGAACTCAGTTGGTTCAGATGATCTGGAGGTGATTCATGATCCTGGGAATGGGTGGGAATTTCAGGGATGTCACCACTGCTGCTGAGCCTGTAAACAAGCTGGGATGGACAGAAATGCAGCTCTGAACAACAGTTAAACATGTCCACAGGCCAGAGGAGAAACCAAAGAGCTGCCAAAACCCACTGTTGGTTTGATGGGAGTGGTGGTTTGGTTTCCCCAATATCTGTGGGAAGCTGCCCCGTGCAGGAGGAGCACTCAAATGAGCAAACAAAGACATCATTTTTCGTTGCAATAATATCACATTAAGTCACAACTTAAAAAAAAACAAAACAAACAAACAAACAAACAAACAAAACCCCAAAAAAACAAACAAACAAAAAAACCCCACCAAACAAGGAAACCCCACCCAGGTTGTTTTCAAGCAGCATTTTGACATTGAATCTCTGCAAATGGAAACCAAGGATCACCACCTCCATTCCCAGTACATTCAGCCACTACAACTCCTTTGGAATGTCCAGAAAAAGGTGAAGAAATGCTCAACCTTTAATTTCTTTTCGTATTTATTTTGTGTAAACTCTTGTCAGAAATTCTTTGCCAACGTCCCAAAAACTCCCCAGAGTTTTCTTTATGAGAGTTGCTGACTCAAATGAACATCTTCTTACTGGCCTTAAGTGGCCACCAGAAGTTTCTGAGAAATGCTTTACCTGCCTGAGCACCTTTCAATAGATGCCATGGTATATATATATATATAAATATTATATAAATATATATGTTTATATAATATATTTATATCATATATTACATAAATCTAAATATGTAAATTTATATATTTTATATATGTATAATATATACAGTTGACGTTGTGCCCACGAGTGTGTCCTCTCCACAGCAGTGTCAGAGAAAGCACAGAGGAAAACACTTTCATTCCTTCCTCCCTCCCTCCCTCCCAGCCCTTCCTCTCTTCCTTCCTTCTTTCTTTTCCTCACTTTCTTTCCTTCCTTCCTTCCCTTCCTTCCTTCCATCTTTTCCTTTGTTTCTACCTTCCTTCTTTCTTTTCCTTCCTTTCCTTCCTTCCTTTCCTTCCTTTCTTTCCTTCCTTCCTTCCTTCCTTCTTTCATTCCTTCCTTTCATTCCTTCCTTCCTTCTTTCCTTCCTTCCTTCCTTTCTTCCTTCCTTCTTTCTTTTCCTTCCTTTCTCTCCTTCCTTCCTTCTTCCTTTCCTTCCTTTCCTTCCTTCCTTCTTTCCTTCCTTCCGTCTTTCCTTTTCTTCCTTCCTTCCTTATTTTCCTTCCTTCCTTTCTTCCCTCCTTCCTTCTTTCCTTTTCTTCCTTCCTTCCTTCCTTTCTTCCTTCCTTCCTTCTTTCCTTTTCTTCCTCGTTCCTTCCTTTCCTTCCTTCTTTCCTTCTTTCCTTTCCTTCCTTCCTTCCTTATTTTCCTTCCTTGCTTTCTTCCTTCCTTCTTTTCCTTCCTTCCTCCCTTTCTTCCTTCCTCGTTCCTTCCTTCTTTCATTCCTTCCTTTCATTCCTTCCTTCCTTCCTTCCTTCTTTCATTCCTTCCTTTCTTTCCTTCCTTTCTTTCCTTCCTTCCTTTCTTTCATTCCTTCCTTCCTGCCCCTCCAGAACTGGAGGCAGCACCACAGACCCAGGCAAGGAAAGTGTGTTCTTGTCTCGTGCACCTCAGTTCATGTTTAATCCCTTCTCCTGCCTCCACAAAGGGCTCAATTCTTCTGTGCCTGTGAGGGAAGCAAAGCTCTCCATCCCAGGGAAATGCCAGGCTTCCTCATTAGAATTTAATTTGCACCGATAGAGAGGAAATTATCGTGTCAGAGCAGAGACAAGACAGGACAGAAGCTTTTTGATGAATAGTACCCAGCACTTTTAAAGGCTTAAAAGATGATTTGGCTCGTGGGGGCTGGGGCAGGGCTTCCAAATGCCCCTCCAGGGAAGGGACAGATGGCCCCAGTGCCAGTGTGAGCCCTCCTCGTGTTTTCTGAGTAGCTGTAGCAGTTGTCATGGCAACCCCCGTTACAACAAACCCCACAAATACATTTTCAATTAATTCCTGAAAAATCCGAGCGGTGGGACGTGTTTCTCAGGAGACACAGTGACACCTGCGTTGGCATTTTTGGGCTGGGTATTGTTCTCCTGCCAGACACTCCACGTGCAGCAGGGGAAAGCTGTTCCTGGCTCTGACATGTCTCAGGAACAGGGGATTTGTCACCTGGGAGTGGTGTTAACCCTCTCCCAGCCCTCCCAGACAGCAGATCCCTGAGCAGGGAGGCTCAGAGTGGGAAGGCTCTGTCTCCATCACATTCCATAAGGGACAGAGGGAGCACTTTCTTAGCAGAGCTGCCAAGACCTGGTGAGACCAAATATCAAACCAAAAAGGCATTTTGTTGCCTCTGGAAGCCCTGGAGTGGCACAGTCAAAGTCCCTTTGGCTGTGAGTGGCCCAGAGACTGAGGGAAAGCACCTCCCAGGCAGCCAGAGCTGGGCTGGAGCTCTGATTCATCCCTGGCTTGGGTTTTTCTGTCCTTCCCACCTGCATTTCTGCAGTACCATGTCCAGACCTGATCCTTTTGCTCAGTGCAGCTTCATTTTTGCATACTATTTTATTTTATTCCTTGTCGCTTCCTTCTCTTTCTCAAATCCTGTGCTGCCTTTGAGGGTGTGATTCCTCCTTCAGAAAGACACGTGTTAACAATTGCTCCATGTCTCCCCAAAGTGTTCCTCCCCTCATGTTGCCACCAATTTCTGGAGAAGGAATTTTGTCAGAGACATCATGAATTCCAGAGCTCCCTCACTTTGATGTCTCCAGTGCTTTGGGCTTTGTTTCCCCATTCTCCCATGGGAAAGGATTATCTTGTTCAAAGATAATGGGGATGTGGAGTTCTGGGGAAGGAATACTGGAGTCCTTGAAGAAAAAAAAAAAGGCAATTCCTGGTGCAAGGCCCCTCCTGGGGTGAATCAGAGCACTTTAGTGCTTGGGGCTGCACACACTGAGCAGCTCCTCAGCTTTTGGTTCCAAACACTTGGCTTCCCACATCCCGACTGCAGGCTGGGACAGGGCTGGGGCAGGTCCCCCTCCCTCACACCCACATCTCCAGGGAGCTTTTCCTGACCTCCAGCAAGCCTCGGGCAGCCTTGGATTATCCAGAG
>NW_020885008.1:808262-826078 GCF_003945725.1 Corapipo altera | reverse complement strand
AGGGTTGGACTGGATGATCCTTGTGCTCCCTTCCAGCTCAGCACATTCTGTGACTCTCTGTGAGTGTCACCTGCCCAGAGCTCAAAGCCTGACCCCAGTGCTGGGTATTTATTGCTCCCTCCCTGAGCTTTTGTTCTTCTCCATGTGACTCAAAGCAGAGAGTTTGAGCCTGTTTCTTTCAGCTCTGTGTCCCTGCTTTCCCCAACAGCTTGGCATGGAGTACAAACACCCATCTGCAGCTGTCACTGGTAGCAGAGCAGATCATCTGGAGGGGAACAGGCTGCTCTCACACACTCAGTCACTCAAGGAGCAAAGAGTTGCTTTAGTTCTGAGTGGGGCTACACAAACCATTGGACACCTCATTAATCTTGTGTGTAATTCTCTGCATGAGGCTCACTGGAAGAAGGAATAAAGTCTGTATTTTAATTACAGGTGGAATAACTAGAGTAACCTTCCCAGCTCCTGTTCATCCGTTGCTGATGGCAGCCTGTTTACAAAGTTTTTGTCTTTTGGTGTTTCCCCCCCATCATCATCATCATCAGCGTGGTGATAAAATTTCACCTCTTTCCTCTGCTTGGCTAAAGCATCTGGAGCAGAAAAATATCCACACTTGGCCTGGAGATGGTGAGAAACAAGGATTCAGCTCCATGTGGTCACTGGCTCCCTTGTTGGTCAGTCAGGGCGTCAGAGGCAGGACCTTTGTGCCCAAGAGACCAAAGTCTGGCCCTGAGTCCAGAGGAGCCCCCAGAGCCAGGGAGCCACTGCAGGATGGGGATTTCTCATCTTCCTCCCTGATCCCCAGGACCTCACGCCATGAACACACACCACTCCTGGGCTTTGATAGAGCTGCTTGAATCAAAGGAGAGTTTGAAAGCCCCAGTAAGAATGGGAGCTCTGTCCTGATGGATTCTGTGTGCCCAGAGTGAGAAACATTCCATTCTGCGGGATTTAGAGCTCGAAGGGTGGTGGGACAAAAAGAGCAAATCTGCTCCCCGAGGGTGACAGGCATAGGAGGAGGCCACCAAGGGGCTGCAGAAGGCACAGGTTGGGAAATTGGGAACTGCCAGAGAATGCTCAAAGTGTGAGGATCACTAAGCATCTGCTTTTTCCCTGGACAACACAAGACAGGACTCATTTACAAAACCATCCATCCCCTGGAGCTCAGGGCTCAGAGCATCGACCCCTTGGCACATCCATGTCCTGGCACAGTGCAAAGCTCTGCCTTCCCTCACTCAGTGTTCCAGAGTCCATGTGCAGGAAGTCGTTCCCTGCACACCTCTGGTAGGAAAAGCCCTCTCCTTGCTCCGTTTCCTCTGGCAACCAGTGGAGAACCCTCCCAGACCAAAGCTCTTTTCCATAAGTGAATGTGGGACGTTCCCCTGGAGTTGGCTTTCCAGCTTGGTGGGTGTAATGGAGAGCAAAAGGCAAAGGAAACCACTTGTCTCTTGACAGCCTTGGTCGAGGTTTTCCAAGGTTTCCTTTCCAAACCTGTTCTCTGCAAACAACACTCACATTTATTGCATCAATCTCGCAACACTTGAGCAAGCTGGGAGCGGATATCCCAAACTGGGGCATTGTGGGCCTCCACTTCTTCAGCTCGAGCAGAATTTGCATTTCCAGGTAAGATCAGCACTGTGTGGTAAGTGGCACCCTGGTCTGGGAAGGATCAGATGCTGTTCATCACCCACACAAAGCCAGAGCATCATTTGTGTCAGCACAGCACTGATGTGCCAGAATTACAGGTGGCATTTTTTCCTCTCTACCCAAGCTGAAGGTTTAGCACAGAAATTAAGGGCTGCTTTTAGCTCTGCTGTCTCCCAGCAATCTGTGCACGTGGAAGTTTCCTTGCCAGCTCCTTTAGCTGGCAGCTCTGCAGAACTCTGCAGCTCTTTGGCCAAGACTGTGAGGCTGAGAATCACCAGGGAGGATGGTTGGGTTGAAATCGCTCTCACAGCCTGATCTGAGCTGCCTGGAGAAAGGCAAAGAACAAGATTGTCTTTCTTTTCTTTGAGAAAGAAAAGAAAAAAGGTAAATGACCCTGTCTGGGTCTGTTTTGTCATTTCCCTTTGGACCAGCAGGAAATCAGCACAACAGGGGTGAGTGTTTCATGGAATCACAGATGGTTTGGGGTTGAAAGACAATCTCATTCCACCCCCTGCCATGGGCAGGGACACCTTCCACCAGCCCAGGTTGCTCCAAGCCCCGTCCAGCCAGGCCTTGGACACTTCCAGGGATGGGGCAGCCACAGCTTCTCTGGGAATTCCATCCCAGCCCCTCACCACCCTCACAGGGAAAAATTCCTTTCCCATGTCCCATCTAACTCCTTCCTCTGGCAGTGGGAATTCGTTCCCCTTCATCCTCTTTTTCCATTCCTTGTCTAGCCCTGTCTAGCTCTCCTGGAGCCCCTTTTCTCATGTCTCCAGGGGCCTCTTCCTTCTCCCTGGCCAGGTGACAATTTACCCCTGGGACCTGTTGCTGGGTGAAAGAGTAAGATCTTATCACCTCCTCTCAAATTCCCTCAGTTCATATTCCACTTCCCACATGTTGCAGCTACACCTGGTTTTTGGTTTTTTTTCTGCACCTCACCAAACACTTTCTAAGGACTCCTAGTTTACTTTTTCAACAGTAGTTCTCTCTCATCTTCCAACACCTCCAGTTTGACACATTATGTCCTCTGGGTGGTGGTGAAGTCAGCGCTGCTAAGGTGAAAGTTTCCTGCTAGACCTGCAAATAAAGATTCATCTGTAACCCAGGCCATGTCCTGGCGTGATTCCCAGAGCCTGAATTCTTCTGCCAACTTGTAAAATTGTTCAGAGATCAAAATGGCAGGATATATTCCTCTTTCAGGTGACTGTTCCCGACTGGAATATCCAAGTCCCTGCTGCCTTCAGGTTTTCCCTGTGATGGACAGCAGTTCTTTCACATCTTCAG
Source organism: Corapipo altera (assembly GCF_003945725.1). NCBI lineage: Eukaryota > Metazoa > Chordata > Aves > Passeriformes > Pipridae > Corapipo > Corapipo altera. The sequence goes on along the minus strand of NW_020885008.1, from coordinate 823,147 downwards.
CATCCCTGGATTGTCCAAGGCTTGGAGTGTCCAGGTCTCCAGGGCTGGAGCAACCTGGGAGAGTGGAGTGTATCCCTGCCCATGGCAGAGAGTAGAACAGGATGACCTCTAAATTTGGAATTCTATGATTCCTGGTGGTTGTTTTCAGCTCTCACTACTGGAATATGCTCATTTGATGAATTTTTTTAGCTGAGTTTTGCTCTGCTGACCTGGTCCAGCCCTGCTTCACCTCCCCTCCTGCTGTACCCTCTGTCCTGCTTTCTCCTGCACAGACATTGCTTTGCCTGTTGGTTTGATCCATGAAGATGGTCTTGACCAAACCCATTAAGCTTCATTTCACTGATGCTTTAGTCCCCGGCACTTGTGACCTTGACTCTCCAGGAGTTTCTTCCAGGCTGGTCCCACTGAGCTTTATACTCCCTGTGTGTCTTCCAAGGAAATCTCCTCCAAGAAACCACTGCCCACATTCTCCAAGCTCTCCTGCATCTGTCCACATCTGGAACTGCTTTCCTATAATCATCAAAATATTCAAAAATCTTTTTATCATCTCCAGTGTCTTTAGAGCCATTTTTTGCTCCCTGATACAGATATTTCTCAGGTTACTCTGGCAAGGACTCTGCCAGCTCTCTGCTCTTCCTTCCCATTATTTTGGGTCACTGAGAGGTGGGAAAATGTATGGTCCTTCTGAAAAATCCTGTAAACTGAGTCCTCTGAGCTAAATTTTATCTCAAAGTGTCACATTAAACCCCTGAGACAGACCAGGGGGTTCCCCTGCCCTGCCTTGGAAAGACACCCCAGGAGACGAACTGTCCTTTGGAGGAGCTCCACTGAGTTCAGAGGGAGCCAAGGGGGCTGCACCTAATTTTTTGGTGCCCTGAATTATGGCAGATGTACCTCCCTGCAGATACCAGGGGATGTGGGAATCTCTGTCCTTGGTTTCAGTCCAAACCAGGGGATGTGGGAATCCCTGTCCTTGCTTTCAATCCAACGCCCATTGCGGTGGGGAGGGCTGGGAGCTGCTGGGGGCTGACTTTGGGGGTCCCTGGGTTTGTTGAGGGGTTTGCTGCTGCTCTGTGCCTCAGCAAGGAAAAGAGAACAAGACAAGTCCCCCCTCCCAGCAGCTGGCACAGGGAAAGCTGTGAGACAGCCTGGGCTCTGTTGCCTTACATGGAACGCGCTGTGTGAGACGGATCCTGATGGGCCTGAGCTTCACACATTCCCAAATCTGTCTCAAAGAGTTTTGATAGGAGATTCAAGTGAGATGACACTTTAACTGGAAATAAAAGCAGCAGAGAAGTCAACAAACTCCAGGCCTTGGAGGCTGTTCCTTCATTTCCATCTGATCCAGCATATTCTTCTCAAACTGTCTGGAGCAGACGTTCTGTGCATTATTTTTTTTCTCCCAGAAGATCCCACAAAGAGTTTCTCTTCGGAATTATGAAGTAATAAAAGAAACCTCACCACGCTGATGTTTGCTACTAATTATGTTACACTTATGTTTTTGTATCAGTGTCTCTCAGTTTAAATCCTCTTGCAATAATAATATTCAAAGAGCAATTCATGTCAGATTTTACAACAGTTTTTAACATCTTATCTCTGTGCTTCCAATCAAATTCCCATATTTTATTCCTGTAAGAAATGGTCAGCATATTCTGCAGGTGTTTCTGAGCATGAGTCCAGATGTCTCCTCTGCTGATGGATGTACTGCTGTGACCAGATGATTATTGTAATCCCATGGCCAGGGGTATAATTCGAGATTTAGGATGCCAGGATGGCAGTAGAAGATGGACCCAGCAGGCTCTTTAGACAAGAAGAGATTCACCTCTTGCTGTGGCAATGGAAGGTTTTTAAGGATAAATTGCATTAAAGCCCTCGGGCACCCAGTGTGGCATTAGCAGGGGATAACAGAGCCCAAGGCCCTGCTGGACAACTGGACATGAGTCCAAAGGGGCAGGATCTGATGTGTTTTATGGAATCAAGGAATACTTAAGGTTGGAAAAGCCCTCTAAGGTCATTGAGTCCAACGGTTAATCCAGCAATGCCAAGCCCAGCACTAACCCCATCCCCAGGTGACACATCTACAGGGCTTTGAAACCTCTCCTGGGATGAGGATTCCACCACTGCCCTGGGCAGCTCTGCCAGGGCTGGAGAGTCCTTTCCATGAAGAAATACTCTCTAATATCCCATCTAAACCTCCCCTGGTGCAGCTTGAGGCCATTCCCTCTCCTCCTGTCCCTTGTTCCCTGGGAGCAGAGCCCGACCCCCCCGGCTTCCCCCTCCTGTCAGGGGTTGCAGAGCCAGAAGGTCCCCCCTGAGCCTCCTTTTCTCTGGGCTGAGCCCCCCCAGCTCCCTCAGCTGCTCCTGCTGCTCCAGACCCGTCCCCAGCTCTGTTCCCTTCCCTGGACATGCTCCAGCCCCTCAATGTCCTTCTTGTAATGACAGTCCCAAATCTGGACACAAGATTTGGGATTTCTGGGATTGGCATTGTTGGGTTAACAGCTGGACTTGATGATTTAGAGGGGTTTTATATTTATAACCATAGATCAAGGTTTTGTGCAGATGGATTTGGGTTCAGGCCTTTGAAGAGTGTTGTCCCTGGTGTTACAGACCTCCTGCCAGGAGGATTTGTGTCTGCAGGTCAAGGCATGTGAAACCCAGCAGCCTCAGCAGAGCCCAGGCTGGGATGTGTCAGGCAGGATAAAGGGAGGCTGGGGAGAGAGGATTGGGAAAATGTGTTAGAAATGGTCCTTGCTGGAAAGATTCAGGATTATGAATCCTTCTGGCATATCCACAGGAAAAAAACATGCAAGCACTGTCAGGACTTTAGCTGAGGAAGCCACTCCAGATTTAACACCTCTGTTGTCCCTCTTGAATGGCTCCAGCTGCTATACAAGCCCCACCACGGCTCCTCAGGAAAGTTTCCATTGGGATAGGAACAGTTTTCCTGGAAATCTTCCAGCCCTTATGACAGTGGGCAAAAATGAGGCAATGCAGGGGGACAGATGCCCTGGAGGAGCAGATGACCTTGGGCCACGGAAACCTGTTCAGCTGCTCCCAATCCTGGGACACCCCATGTTCCAAGGGCAGGGCTCTCTAAGGGTGGGTGTATTAGGGGGACGATCTAAAGGGAAGGTCTTGTGGTTCCAGCACGGTTGTGATGAAACCAGACACTGTCCGTCCCTTCATTTGTCCTGGAAGAGGCTCCTTTTCCACCAGTTTAGCACTGAATCCAGGGAATCAGGCTTGGATTTGCTACCAGGTGCTGTGCAAGGACAGCTGGTCTTGCTTGGGCTGCTCTGGCAGAGCAGAGAGATGAAGCATCACTGCCCTCTGCCTCTGCCCTGGGTGGAGAAAGGGATGAGATGCCCACATATTTGCTGCCAAACATCCACAGCCTTTCCAGGGACGGATCCACACAGGCCAAGGAAGCAGAGCTGCCAACAGCACCCTCAGAAGCGTGTTCAGAACTCAACCACCTTGGTAGGCAAGTCTTGCTGGCTGGGGCTGGTGGGTTCCTTGGCTTTCTGTGATAGTTTCAGTCTAGGCCTTCCTTGGTGATCAGTTTGTAACCAAGGAAGCGGCCATGTTCCCAGTATTCCATATGATTTTTACGTAAGCCAGGGTATAAATAAGAAGGAGAGAGAAGCCTTTTCCCCTTTTCCCTTCTGGTGGACCTGAAGGCACAGGTTCTCTGCAGTCGGTCCTGCTCGTGTGGGGGAGTGAGGCCTAGTGAGGCCTAGTGAGGCTTTGTAGGCCTTGGGAGGCCGAGGTTTTCGGCGGTGCTTGGCATGATTCTGCTGTCTCAAGGAAAGTAGTAAGATTTTCTTTTGCTAATTCTTTATTGATTGTTATTGATTGTTATGGCCTTCAGATCCACCGGAAGGGAAAAGTGGAAAAGGCTTCTCTCTCCTTCTTATTTATAGCCTTGCTTACGTAAAAATCGTATGGAACACTGGGAACATGACCACTTCCTTGGTTACAAACTGGTCACCAAGGAAGGTCTAGACTAAAACTATCACTCTTTCCTACTTGGTGTTGGTGGTTTTAAGGAGCTGGACATCTCTTCAGGAAGCCAATGTGCTGCTGGCTCCCAACCCTCAGCTGCAGTTTGAAAACTCTGGGGATCGGCCCGTCAGGACAGATGATGGGAAAGTTTATTTGCAAAAAAACTTGACTCCTTGGTGTTCGGTGAGAAGGATAAAAGTCTTCTTTTCTGCAAGCTGAGAGCCGAAGGTTTTTATTTGCTGAGCGAGAAGTGATTTTCTATGGAAATTATTTTTTTTCTGTTGGAAAGATAAGAATAAATTTTAGGTCAGGAGAGTGTTTCAGTTGAAAAAGCCTCCCAGACTGGAAAGGTTCCCCCAGTCTCCCTGGTGAGTTGGGAAAGGAAAGGAGTAGAAAATATTTTAACCCAGCTATAAAAGAGGCTCTGAGCACACTCACAAATTAGAGCAGCTGTCTCAGCATCTCCCCAGGGACTTCATGGAAGCCCAGAGAACTCCAGAGTGGTAGATTGCATGTGGGTAGCTCAGGATGGGAAGAGAAAGTTATGTATGGACATGGACTGTGCAGAAAGAAATCAGGTTTTGGTTCATCTTCTGGCAAAATAACTGTGTGCTTCCTTGGTCCACGGTAACTGAAATGAGAGTGCCTGTGGCACGTGATAGAGTAAATTCATGTTTATAAGAACTCTGTCATGTCCCTGGTTGTTTTCTGCCATTTGGAAACCAGCTATTCCAGGGAAATAACAGGCAATGGGAAGGTCAATTAACTCAAATCTATGATTTCTCCTTTTTTACTGGGCAGGAGAAGATCTCTGAGCTCTGAGGAACAGGGAGGAAACATTCCCACCCAGCAAATCCCTCATACTGAGCTGGGGAGGAAGAGGCTCATTTAGGAAGATTTGCCCTGATTTGGGGCATAAAATGTTTGCAAAGGTTCTCCAGTTCTTAATCCCACAGGAGCAGGACTATCACTATCCTTGGCTGTGTCTGGCCAAGCCTTGAAAACCTCAAAGCCTGGAGAATCCCCAGGGCTGCAGCACCTTCCACATGTAGGACCTTCCACCCCACCAAAGCCAGGGCTGTGCCCACTGCTCCTTCTTTTCCCATCCAACAGCACCAAGGAGAGTTTGGCACCATCACCCACCAATTGTCTCTGCCCATTGTAGGTCCTCTCTTGGCTCTGTGACCCCCAGGTTGCTGTACTGGCACAGCCAAGCTCATGGCAGCGGACAAGGTGTCCGTGATTTCCTTGCACCAGGAATGGTTGGGAGGAAATCCCCCTCAGGTCACTTTGGCAGCGTTTGCAGGAAAGCAGAAAAAATGTCCCTTTTCTGTGACAGAGCAACCTGATTTTGGTAAATTTGAAAGTGTATAACTGACAGAGATGGATTTTTTCAGGTCTGACCGGGGAATTAAGATCCACGGATTCTCCGAAGGGGGAGAAAAAGCAGGAAGAGGAGTATCACGGGGCAAAGCAGCTGTTTTTCAAATGTCTTGTTAAAAAGAGTGGGTTCTGCTTGGGTTGCTCCCTGACCATGGTGTGGTGCTGGCACAGCTGCCTTCAAATTCTGGTCCCTCACTCTCCCACCAGGAGAGCAAAGGATCCCCAGGAAATGGGAGCCATTGGTGGCTTAAAAACACATCAGTGACAAAATACAGAGTAACTGGAGGGAAATCAGGTTGCTGCCTGTAAGGACTAGTTGGGCACTGCAGGGGGTGTGGGAGACTCCCGTGTCCCCTTGGGCATGGGCAGAAGGACCAAGGAGGAAGGAGGAGAGAGGAGAAAGATCAGCTGGTTTTAACCCTGAGGAGCAAAGGGTCTTCCTCACATGTCACCTCCTTCCTCCAGCCCCCTCTCCACCTGTCACCACCTCATGGGACCAGCTGCAGAGTAAAAGGCAGCGCCATGGACACATCAGGCTGAATAAAGTCATTACAAAGGGTGCTCAGGGCTCTGGATTGTCCCAAATCCAACCGAGTTCCCAAGCCATGAGCAGAATGATGCCAGGCAGGGAGGAGGAGATCAGTCTGCTTTGCTGCAGACACCCTCCACTCCCACCTTCTCCAAGACTCCAAAGCCTTTTCTCACCACTGAGCAGCAGTGGAGATTCCAGAACCTCTTCTCAAACTTGAGTAAGAAAAAGTGGACCAATTTTTGATGGTTTACAGGCAATTAGTTGTCTTGTTCATCCTGGCTTTAAATCCATTTGTGCTACAGCTGGGACAATTTGGTGTCGCCCTCACCAGACACGTGGTGAGCTCCGAGGGAAGTGTGAAAGCCTGGGAAAGGAGATGCCACAGCATCTCAGAACCTCCTGAGTTGTGAGGGACCCCCAAGGATCATCCAGTCCAACCCTCAGCCCTGCACAGGCCCAGCCCCAAGAGTCACCCCCTGTGCCCCAGAGGATCAGCCAAACCCTCCTGGAGCTCTGGCAACCTTGGGGCTGTGCCCACTGCCCTGGGGAGCCTGGGCAGTGCCCAACCAGCCCCTGGGGGAAGAACCTTTGCCTGAGATCCAACCTGAGCCTGCCCTGACACAGCTCCAGCCATTCCCTGGGTGCTGTCCCTGGTCCCCCCAGAGCAGAGCTCAATCCCTACCCCTCCTCTGCTCTTCTCAAAAGAAAATTTGTGAGCCAGAAAGATGGGTGAAAATGAGGTTTCTTTGAACAATCTCATATTTGATAGGCAGGAGAAGGCCTGGAAATAACACATATGGCCCCAGAAGGAACCTTGGCACTGTCAACACAAACATTTTTGTCTCACTGTGTTTGTTCTGAGGTCCAGCACAGCATCACAACATCACAGAATCACAGAATCACACAATCGGAGAAGTTGGGAAAGACCTCTGGGATCATCGAGTCCACCCTTTGCCCCAACCTCACCTTGTCACCCAGCCCATGGCACTGAGTGACATGTCCAGTCTGTCCTTAAACACCCCCAGGGATGGAGAATCCACCCCCTCCCTGGGCAGCCCCTTCCAATGTCTGATCCCTCTCTCTATGAAGAACTTCCCAGTGTCCAACCTAAACCTCCCCTGGTGCAGCTCAAGGCTGGGAGCAGAGTCCGACCCCCACCTGGCTCCCCTCTCCTGCCAGGGAGTTGCAGAGAGTCAGGAGGTCTCCCCTGAGCCTCCTCCTCTCCAGGCTGAGCCCCCCCAGCTCCCTCAGCCTCTCCTCACAGCACTTGTGCTCCAGTCCCTTCCCCAGCCTGGTTGCCCTCCTCTGGACACCTCCTCGTTCAGCTCTGTGTCCTGCCAGCCACCAAAAATACACCAAACCAGGGCCTTGTTTGTGCCCCCTCCTTCTCTGCAGGTCCTACCCACACCCAGAACCCTTCCTGGAGAGGGGACACAGGGATGGGTCACTCAGCCCTTGCCAGTGTGCAGGTCTGAGGGGCTGGAAGGTTCCTCAGCTGGGAGAAACAAGGGAGTTTGTTGTATAAAATGGACAAGTGAAGGACAAAGCAGGTTCTGCCCATCAGAGCAGAAGGATCTCCTGTGGCTGTGACCCCTCAGCACCCACTCCCAGGGCCAGGCTGGACTGGGAGGTGCTGAGCCCTGCACCCTGCACCCTGAGCCCTTCACTGCAGGAAGTTTTCTGGCTTACCAGCCCAGCTGCCCAAACTGCTTTTTATTGCCTAAAAAGCCTCGTGACATTTTGGACTGGAGAAAAGGCCACCAAAGTCCACGATGTGTTGGACACCCAGCTGGTGACAACCTGGACCACCCGGCACTCCCTGGGGCTCCAGGCACAACATCCCAAGGAAACCGCAGGAAAACAGCCAAGTGCAGCAAGGAAAGGTGACATCTACTTTTTTCCCTGTTCCAAAAATCATTTCTCAAATTCCCCCACCTGGCAGAAGAGAACATGACTTCTAATGTCCCCTCCTGTGACAGCTCTTCCTGTGTGAGGCTGGAAGGGAGGCAGGTCTGACTCACAACCATCATTACATTAAATAACATACAGTGAAAAAAAAAAAAAGGGCATATTTGCAAATGTCCATGACCAAACTCTGATTTGTGGTTAAAAGTCAGTCTTTATTTTCCAGATCTGCAATTTGATTTACTAAAAACCTTATTTCTTCCCACAAACCTTGGCTCTCTCATTATCTCTTCCTCAATAAAGCAATCCTTGGTGGAATTTAGGGATGATTATTGGCTGCTTTATTCCTTCTAAGCACTGCTCAATCAGAGAAGTCACACAGCCGATGACAAACACATCCTTAAGAATGAAAGGAGATTTATTTAAAGCAAAAATATGATTCACCCTCAGCTTTTTTACATTCAAAAATGCTTTAGAACATGGAAATGTGTGGTGAAAGAAATTCCTGCAACCATATTTCCTACAGAGCAAAAAAAAGGCATGATACTGAAATGATTTTTTTGGAACATCAGAGGGATTTTGAGGTGCCCAGAAGGAAGTTTGGCAGGTCCAGCTGCTCCCCAGGATCCACAGTCACCCCAAATGCCAGAGCAGAGCAATACTGGGCTGAGCCACCACCCTGGATCTCTAACCTGGTGCTTCTCTCCACGGTCACTGTGCACATAAAACCCCTTTATTATCCCAGGAAGGGGTGATTTTTCTATTCCTTCTGCTCATTTAACAACATTTGCCCTTTATGAAGCTTTTCTAAGCTGTGGTTAATGGTCTTTTCCACTGTGTTCTGTAAGGAAGCCCTTTCTTTGATAAGCCCAACTATCGACTCTGAATCCATAAGGATTTCTTCCCACATCCCTCCCTGTATCTCATTTTCCATTCAACCTTCTTTGCTCTCCAGACCTTGCATATTTTTGTGCCCTCAGCCACAGGAATTCTGTTGAGGGACTCAGGTGCCCCTGGCAAGGGGAACAGTTCTGCTGTGGCCACATTCCTGCTCCTTCCCTTGTCCCAGGGCATGTCACAGTTGGAAATAAGCTCCTGCAACCCCTCCTGCCACTTTGCATCATTTTTCAGAATCCTAGTAAGATCCATCTCACGCTCCCTTAAAAATAAAGCCCACCAGGAATATTGCAGCCTGGAACTGCCAGTCTGGGGATGATGCTCAGGGCCCCAAGATGTTGTTTCATGATCCCTCTCTGATGATCCTCTCAGGCAAGGACGACACTCTGGAGGTGTTTGCAAATGGGGAGACCTCACTGCAGTCTCCAGCTTCCTGGGCAGGGGCAGGGGAGGGGCAGAGGAGGGGCAGGGACTGAGCTCTGCTCTGGGGGGACCAGGGAGAACACCCAGGGAATGGCTGGAGCTGTGTCAGGGCAGGCTCAGGTTGGATCTCAGGCAAAGGTTCTTCCCCCAGAGGCTGGTTGGGCACTGCCCAGGCTCCCCAGGGCAGTGGGCACAGCCCCAAGGCTACCAGAGCTCCAGGAGGGTTTGGCTGATCCTCTGGGGCACAGGGGGTGACTCTTGGGGCTGGGCCTGTGCAGGGCTGAGGGTTGGACTGGATGGTCCTTGGGGGTCCCTTCCAGGCTCAGCACATCCTGGGATTTTATGATCTCTGTGGTTTATTTCACTCTGACTCACACCTGCTTAGGACCATGGAAAGAATCATGGAATCACATACTAGGTTTAATTGGAAGGCACCTTAAAAACACCCAGCCCCACTCCCTGCCATGGGCAGGGACACCTTCCACTAGCCCAGGTTGCTCCAAGCCCCATCCAGCCTGGCCTTAGACACTTCCAGGGATTCAGGGGCAGCCACAGCTTCTCTGGGCAAACTCAGCGCTGTCACAGAGAAGAATTTATCCCTGATATCCAACCTAACCCTGCCTCTGTCAGAGCTGCTCAGCAGGACAAACCCAGCAGGCAGGAGGGGCTGGTGGGAGCTCAGGGGTTCGAGCTGATCACACGCCGAGGGTGACTCAGCCCTGCCAAGCTGCTACAGCTCAGAAACTGGGCTGTGGGATGTGCCAACAGCAACAGAGCTCCAAGACACGTGGAGGTGCCAGGCTGCTCCGTGCTGGGTGTGGGGAGGCATGGCCATGGATATTCACCTGCCCATGGATGTGCACAGGGAGCTCGGGAATGGTCACTGCAGAGAGGAACTGGCAGGGCACTGTTGGACCCACCTCATACCCGGGGAGGATTCAACACCCCCAGGGCCTGAGGAATTTATTTGCTCTCAGGGATTTAATGCCCAGAGAGAGAAATATCTGTCATTAGGGTCATCAGGGGTTCATAAGGGTTTACAGATACACCCCTGGGCTCCTGAGGGAAACACCAGGTGATGTGCAGGACAGTGAGCAGGAGCAGGAGGGACCTGCATGCCCGTGGGACTCCTGTGCCTGCTGCAGCCACACAGGGAATGATCCAGAACCATCTCCATCCACAGAAGCCACTGTGCAGGGGTGTGGATGTGCTCAGGTTGCCCCGTCACAACCAGTTGTTTCCGGACCAGCCTCCCAAGTTGGAGAGGTGGAATGTGGAGAGGTGGAGCCTGAGCTGCTCATTTGTTTTTTATATCCTCAGGACAACCACAATATTGTGAGAAAGGGAGAGGCTGCCTGAGCAGCTGCTGTCCCCGAGGAGACATGGGGACAGGAACCCGGGCACCCTGAGCAGGGAGGAGCTTCTTCCAGCAAAATTCTTTCCCTCTTCAGGTCCATCTCTGGAGCAATTATTTTAAGAAACACCTTCCCTACCTCCTCCCCAGCCACTGTCTCCCGGGAAAAGGCATGTCTGCTCCTTTCCCAGCCCCAGCTCCCCCCGGCAGCATCTCTGGGAGCGGGGGCAGCGCAGATGAGCCGTCCTCGCCCTGGGCCCTGTGCCCACTAAGCTCTGCTCTGTCAGCTGAGCCTCACTCACTGCAGCCCCACATGGCTGGTGGTGGGTGGGCAGGCACCCCCAGCACCCTCCTGTGCCCTCCCCAGGGCTGGCAGCAGAGGGGGTGAGGGTGAGGGGCTTCCAGTGCCCTGGGACGCTGAGGGTGTCACCCTCAGAGCTCAGCTCCTGCAGCAACTGATGTCATTGAGCACCAACTTGCCCAGTGACCATCCAGCTGGGTCCCAGCAGCAGAGATCTGGGGGCTTTCCTGCTCTCTCAGACAAAACTGAGTGTCTGAAGGCTTTTAATGAATTTAGCAAAAAACCCTCCTACCCCAGAATCCAGGAAGAAAAGCATCTGGCACCAAGAAAGGGATGCAAAGCCGACACCAGCAGGCAGGACACAGAGGAGGGGCTGTGGGCACTACTGCATCTGCAGGAGGGTCAGAGGGCAGGCACTCATGGCCCCCCTCCCAGGGCACAGCCAGCACTGGGTCCTCCTCACTGCCCAGATGTTTCCACTGGAAACAACAAAACGAAGCTTATAAATCCCTGGGTGACTGAGCCCTTGAATCCTGCAAAGCCAGGCTGTGGGCACTGCAGTGGCACCATGGGAGCACAGCCCAGAGCTTCACCCTCTGCAGAGCCTTGGGAAAGATGTCAGTGAACAAAGAGATGTTTTCTGACACAACTGCACAGGGATTAAACTGCATTTCTGCAGCACCCCACTGGGTTTGTCCCCAAAACCTTCTGCACATTTAGTGGCACTGGGAGCTGTCCATGCACCAAGGTGATCAAAGGACTGGAGTCCCTCTGCTCTGCAGCCAGGCTGGGAGAGCTGAGGGTCTTCAGCATGGAGAAGGGAAGACTCTGGGGAGACCTTAGACCCCCTTCAGGTGCATAAAGGAGGGTTATAAGAAAGAGGGAGAGTGACTTTTTATAGGGGAACAGAGGGATAGGACAAGGGGGAATCATTTTAAAATAAAAGAGGAGAGATTTAGATTTAGATTTAGATTTAGATTTAGATTTAGATTTAGATTTAGATTTGTTATTGGGAAGGAATTTTTCCCAGAGAAGCTGTGGCTGCCCCATCCTTGGAAGTGTCCAAGGCCAGGTTGGAGCAACCTGGGCTAGTGGAAGTTGTTCCTGCCCATGGCAGGGGCTGGAATGAGTTTTACTGTTCATTCCAACCCAAACCGTTCTGGGATTCTGTGGTTCTCTGATTCAATAATCTGGAGCCCAGTGGATTCACGGCCCCACAGATTCAGTGCACACTCAGTGTATTCCCACTGCCACAACTCCAGGATGAGCCACACCACAGTGAGGGGTGCCCTGTGTGGGCTCTGGTGTCACAAACCCCAGTGCAACCCCCCAGCACTGGGCTGGCTCTCTCTGTGTCACTGGCCTCGTCTCCAGGCCCTTTAACCCCCTTTAATGGGGTACAGACTCCCCAAAATAGGGCTGGGGGATTTGGGCTGGTGGCGAGTGCTGGGATTATAGGTGGGGTTGGGGTGTGATGCTTGAAGAGAGGTCAAGCAGCTGGATTTGTGGATCACAGTATCCTTTCAGCCCAGGGGAAGGGGATGGAAGGGGCTGGGGGCAGGAAGGTTTCTGTTCCCCTCTGTTTTCACTGAGTGAAAGTGCTGCAGCACAGCTCTGGGGACAGAAACAGGAGTCAAGAGGGTTCACTCCATGGGCTGTGAAGGTCACTCTCAGGTGTAGGGAAAGGATGGCACAAGTGGCTGCTCTGTGACAGCACTGCCAGGCTGCTGCTCTGGGCACAAACACCGGGGCTCACAGAGCCACTTCCAGCCCAGTTAAGGGGAGTCTGTACCCCATTAAAGGGGGTTAAAGAGCCTGGAGATGTGGCCAGTGACACAGAGAGAGTAAGTCCAGTGCCAGGGTGATGAACTGGTGTTTGTGACACCCAAACCAGCAGCCAAACCCTCAGCCCAGCAGGGACTGTGGCACTTGGGTGACACACACCATGCCCTCCCCAGACAACAGCAGGGATGGCACAGGGTGGTGCTGGAGCAGCTGACTGGCTCCATGGCCAGACTCTGACCAGCATGTCCTCATGCTGCCACATCTCCAGCTGCACCCAGCATGGAATCACTCAGGTTGGAAAACACTTCTAAGGTCACCAATCCAACCATTCTGCTCCATGAAACCTCCACTGCCACGGGGAGGGGGATTTCTGCTTGTGAACCTCTCTGAGATGAAAAAGTTATTTATTTCTGGCACTGAAATTCGCTGCTAGAACTGGTACAAAAGGGAAGAAAACTTTCACTGTGTTGCATTAAATCCCTTTTTGTCCCTTGCCCTGGGATTGCCCTTTCTGTGCTGCTGCTGTGGGACGTGGGGAGCTGCACATCCCATCTGCAAGGGCAGAGGGAATGAGTCAGAGAGGAAAAAGGGGGGAGGGAGGTGGCTTATGAAGAGTCCTGGTTGTTACTGGGAGATGGGGGGGGAAAGAGAAGGGGAAAAAAAAAGGAAAAAACAAACCAGGACTGTCCCGTGTCTCCGGAGAAGCCCCTGGGAAGGGGGTGATGTAAGGTCAGCCTGTGCTTCCCATCCTGCTGACACAGACACCACTCTGAGGGTCCCCAGTGCCCCCCACGGGGCTGCTGTGCCCATCTGTGTGTGCCCTACGTGTGAGGAGGGAGGATGCTCCTGGGATGGGGGATCTCCAGGACCTGGAGCGAGCGGAGCCCTCGCAAAGCTGGGATGTGATACCTCACCTGGCTGGGGTTTTGGGAGGAGGGAAGGCAGGAACAGAGGGGAGATGGGACCCAGGGAGAAGAGCCAGAAGTGCAAGGGGCTGTCAGAGAAAAGGTTTCTACTCCTTGCTCAGCCCCCAGGGATCTTGTGAGCTGGGAGGCTCAACTCCCTTTCCTTGAGGGGACACTGATGGTCCCAGTCCAAGCACAGAAAACATGGTTGGTGCAAGATGAAAAGCACAACAGTGTGATGTGAAGAAAAGGCCACCTGAGACCAGCCTGGCAGGGCCACCCCCCAGAGTGTCACAGGGAGCTGGGCAGCCTCCATGGGCTGTGGGACCACGGGACTTTGATGGAAGAGGGTAATTTTGCTGGAGATGGGAAAGGAGACACCCCATAACCTCTGGAAGCACACGTCTGTGCAGGCTCCTTCTATTGAGGAAGGATGAAGAATGGGATTTACTTTAGAGGGGACTGAGCAATGTGGGATGAGCCCATGGCTGTTGCCTGGAGGAGCTCTGGGATGCCCCACATGTCCCTGTTACCCCAAACACCTCCATGAGCAGTGGGGAGGGTGGTGGAGCCCAGGCAACTTCATCTCCTCCTTTGCTGGCTCTGGGTGGTCTGAACAAAGATTTGGGGGTTTAGAGCCAGCTCCATGTGTATGGGCACAGTGTTAATCCTACTTTGGGATTTGAAAAACCTCGAGGTGGTGAGGTCCTCACCAGTGGGAACCCACTGGGTGCCACAACACCAGCAAGAGCTCTCTGTGGGAGTGAGGCTTCAGCAGCTCCCACTCCAGGGAAAGGTCCCCGTCCATCCCTTTCTCTGCTCCAGCAGATGCAGTTCTTGGGCAGCAGAAGGTTCTGTAAACATCTGGAAAGGGCCCAGATCCTTGGGAGATGTGTGGGTTGTGGGAAACATAATGGGAAATCCCCACCAATGCAGGTGGCAGCACCAGTGGCCTCTGACACCTCCCTCCTGTCCCTTGCTGGACAGCCAGGGACATTATCCCAGTGAGAACAACATGGAATGGGGGTGGTCTGCACTTGCAGAACAAAACTCTGCTGGGAAAGTTCTTTGACACTGGCTTCTCCATGGGCCAACTTGTGGTGTTGGCACAGCTGCCTCCCAGCTCTGGTCCCTCCCTGAGAGCTCTTCCCACCAGGAGAGCCAAGGATAACCAGGAATGGGAGCCATCAGTGGCTTAAAACACATCAGTGACAAAACCCAGAGTAACGGGAGGGACATTAGGATGCTGTTTGTCAGGACTGATTGGGCACTGCAGGGGGCATGGGAGACTCCAGGGGGGGATGCCTGTGTGTCCTTGGGGAGACATGGGCAGAAGGACCAGGGAGGAAGGAGAAGGAGGAGGAGAAGGAGGAGGAGAAGGAGGAGGAGAAGGAG
>NW_020885008.1:778434-808252 GCF_003945725.1 Corapipo altera | reverse complement strand
AGGAGAAGGAGGAGGAGAAGGAGGAGGAGAAGGAGGAGGAGAAGGAGGAGGAGGAGGAGGAGGAGGACAGGCTGGTTTTAACCCTGAGGAGCAAAGTGGTTGGTGTGTCTGGGCAGGGGGCAGGGCAACCACCACGCCCTGCCAGCCTGGGGCTGGTGCTGGGCTCGGGCACAGAGCCAGGGCAGGATGGACCCACCTGGGACCTCAGGGGTTCCCAGGCAGGGAATCAGCTCCTGGGGACACACGGGCTGCTGGAGGGTTTGTGTGGGGTGGAGCAGAGTCTGTGTATGGTATGGGATTGGGATATGGGACTGGGACATGGGATGGTGATATGAGATGGTCGTATGGGACTGTTATGTGGCATTGTGATTTGGGACTGTGATATGGGATTTTGATATGGGATTGTGACACAGGGTTGTGACTGTGAGATGGGATTGTGACATGGGATTGTGATTTTGAGACTGTGGTTTGGAACTGTGGTATGGCACTGGGATTGGGATTTGGGATTGTGATATGGGAGTGGGATTGGGATTTGGGATTGTGATATAGGATTGTGATTTGGGATCAGGATTGTGAAATGAGATTGGGATTTGGGATTTGGATTGTGATATCAGATTGGGATTTGAGATTGGGATTATGATCTGGGATTGTGATCTGAGATTGTGATATAGGATCAGGATCTGACATTTTGATACAGGATTGGGATGTGATCCAGGGTTTGTGATATGTGATTGTGATCCAGATTTCTCCGGGCACACGTGATCCAGGCTGGAGGGACACAGGAGGTCACTGCTGGCCTGGCAGCAGGGTGGGGACCAGCAGCAGGACATCATGTCCCAGCCAGGATCAGCAGGAAAGCCCTGCTCACCCCAGAGAGCTGCTCACACCCCCAGGGCCACCCCTCACCCTCCCTGGCACCCAGCTGCAGAAAAGAAAACAACTCTCATTTATATCCTGGTATTTTTAAAGACCTGTATGGGAGGGGAGGGGGGTTATCCCCAAAAATCTCCTGCAAAGCTGCAGGGAATGGTGTGTGTTCCAGGAGCATGTGTTGGAAAGGGTTTAACTGGGGCGAGGCTGCTCTGCTGCCTCAGGGAGCTGCTGGAGATACAGCCTGTTCCCACTCACTTCGGGGGTATTTATAGATACAGATGTTTCTCGAGCAGCAGGGTTCATGATGGAGTTTTTAATTTTTTTTTTAAGTTTCTTTTCAAGTTTTTTTTTCACTCCCTGTCTCCCTTCCCATCCCTCCTTTGCTCTTCAAAGTAACGCAGACAGCAGTGGGGAGGCAGAGGAGTCCATCCCTGCTCCAGGCTTTCAGAAATAAAGGGTTTAAATGGGTCGAGGTGCCCTCCATATCCCTGTAATGTCCCAGGGGAATGTTCTTGGAAGGCTAAAAGCACCTCCTCGGAGGAGGGCTGGCTCCCAGCAGGGTGGGAGCGGGTGCTGCCTCCGGGCGCTGCAGCTGGAGCACTCAAGGGAGTGAGATCAGCGCTGGTTCAGCCACGGAGAGATTCCCCGAGGGCAGGGAGGGGGCTCAGCCTGCCCCTGCACACCCCAAATGTCTCACCCAGCAGCAAACTCCCCCCCCCGTGCCTGGAGCAGGGGATGCCTGATCCATCCCTGTGCCAAACAAAACGGGGGCTGGCTTGTCCAGGGCTCTTTGCTCCCCACTGCAGCGGGTTTGCTCCCCTCTGAGGGGTCCCTGCGCCCCTTTCCCAGGGCAGGGCTCAGCCCTGGCACTGCCCATCACCACAGGGCCTCACACCCCGCCCGAGGACACCTCGCAGGTGACGCTTCCCCCCAAACCCAGCGAGGATTTCACAGCCCAGCTCGGCTCGTTCCTCCTGCAGCTTCACCCCCAGGGGCTGCCCAGCATTTCCCACCCCGAGGAAGGCTGGCTGAACATTTTAAGGAGGAGAAAAGCCCCGCTGAAATGAATCCACATCCCAGGGGAAGCAGCACTGCCTCTGCCCCCGAGCGATATCTTTGGAGGCTGGGCAAGGGCTTTGCTCCACAATTAATTATCCATGCTCTGTGGGCCGGCTGGGAGGCATTAATGGCTCCAGATGCGGATCATGGAGCCCTGCGTGGCACTGTAAACATGCTGGAAGTCCAATTTGGATTTCCCCGGGTGCCTCATTTAAATGAATTATATAAACGCTTTCCCCTCCTCCTTTGAGCAGAAGCCAGTCTGGCTGCTGCCCGATGTGTTAATCCAGGAATAAAATAAAAAACAAGGGAGGCCAGGCATTGAAGAGAATAAAATGGTGCCGTGGAGCCCCTGGCAGGGCTGGGCAGGGTGGGCAGGGGGTGCTTTGGGGCTGCAGCTGCTCCCACCACCCAGATATGAGTATTCCCCTTCACGTGGTCCTGACCCCCTTGGAGACCCCAGGAGGGTCCCATCCCCACTCCGGGGTGTTTAATTCAGTTTAATTTTGCCACACAGTGATCATAGTTGTTTATGGTGAAGAACTGCTGTGTGACTTTGCCTGGGCCCCCCAGTGTCCCTCATTTCTCCCATATTCACCCCTCTGGGGTGGACCCCAGGTAGAGAAATTAAAGCAACTAAAGTCACTGGGGTAGATAATGGCAGTGTTGGTGTGTGGGGTCCCAGCATGGTCTGATCCTGCTCTCCAGGCTGGAGCTGGGACTCAGGTGTGGGATGGGGAGGGACAGACAGGGAGGGGACCAGCCCAGGGCTGTATTTTCTGCTGAGCAAGAGGTAGCAGATGTTTGCTGATGAATTATTCACCCAGAAAATTGTCATAGAAACACAGAATGGTTTGGGTTGGAAGGGACCTTAAAGCTCATCCAGTCCCATCCCCTGCCATGGGCAGGGACACCTTCCTCCAGCCCAGGTTGCTCCAAGCCCCGTCCAACCTGGCCTTGGACACTTCCAGGGATCCAGGGGCAGCCACAGCTTCTCTGGGCAACCTGGGCCAGGACCTCCCACCCTCATAGCCAACAATTCCTTCCCAATATCCCATCTCTCCCTGCCCTCTGGCAGTGGGAAGCCATTCCCTGTGTCCTGTCCCTCCATCCCTTGTCCCCAGTCCCTCTCCAGCTCTCCTGGAGCCCCTTTAGGCCCTGCAAGGGGCTCTCAGCTCTCCCTGGAGCCTTCTCTTCTCCAGGTGAACCCCCCCAGCTCTCCCAGCCTGGCTCCAGAGCAGAGGGGCTCCAGCCCTGGAGCATCTCCGGGGCCTCCTCTGGACTCTCTCCAGCAGCTCCACGTCCTTGTGCTGTTGTTTCCCAGGGCTGGAGGCAGCTCTGAGAGGGGCAGAGGGGTGGAATCCCCTCCCTCAGGCCACTCCAATTCCAAAACAAGGTGGCTGTGGTGTCACAGGCTGGCCCGTGCCCATGGATTGACTCTGGGTTGAAGCCACAAGGGTGTGGAGGCTGAAGGTGCTGCCTCAGCCAGGACACATCAGAGACAGCCTGTACCCCTCCACTAGCAGAGCTGGGAGCAACCCTGCTGGATATTCAAATCCCCATCCAGCCTCCAAAAAATGCAGCTGCTGCTGCAGGGCACAGGCACAGCACGGGACATTCCTGTTTGGACGTGACTGTCACCAAAAAAAGGAAGTTTTGAGTCCCTCCCTGACTCTGGGCCAGTTGCTCACTCCCCAGGCTCTCTGTGGCACAGCCTTTGCCATCAGAGCCATGAAGCCAAGCCCTGGCTGGGGAATCCCAGGGGCAATTCAGGGCAGCTGGAACAGGACACCTCCATGGGACACTCCCTGCAGCCTCTCCCCCGGATGGGCTGAGCTCAGCGGGGATGCCCGGCTGGCAGGGAGCTACTTCCCTCCTCCCTGCCTGCATCCAAGGGGATATCTGAACTCAGACATGGATTGTCCTTGCTAACAAGCACATGCAGAACAGCCACAACTCTTCATTCCCATGACAAGCCCTGTGAGGCTCAGACTGAACTGAGTTCCTCTCATGATGTGCTCAGGCTTTTGGGGAGCTTTTGCCATCAATCCATCTGGGTTTTTTTAAATTTACTCTAATTGAATTATACAGCCAGGGTTGCCTGTGGTTTGAGCTCCTTGGGGTACCTTGGGTGGATAAACACAGGAGGATGGGACAATCACATCAACCTGCCATGGGGGTGTTTCTCTGCTGAATCCCAAAATCCAGGGATGTCAGGGGCAGTCATAGCAGCGCAGCCAGAGCCACTCTGATTGCCCTGCCTCAGTTTCCTCAGTCATTTTGGGGGGTGTCTGCTGGGGATTTGAAATATCTCCTAAAGACAAGAGGGAGCAAAGATCATTGTCATTTAAATAAATGATGAACAGGAGGCACGAGGGGGAAATAGGTCTTGCAGTGGACCCTGGTGTGATCCAGCCCTTCCAGAACCTCCTCAGCAGAGTGCAGGATACAAGGGTGCAGGGTGCAGGATAAATGCGCAGGGTGAAGGGTGAAAGGTGCAAGGTGAGGGGTCCAAGGTGAGTGTGTAGGGTGCAGGGGTGCAGGGTGATGGGTGCACGATAAAGGATGAAGGGTGCAGGGGAAGGAAGGGATGAGGGGGGAAGGTGCAGGGTGCAGGTTACAGGTGCAAAGTGCAGGTTGAGGGGTGCAGGATGCAGGGGTCAGGATGAAGGGTGTGGGATGGGGGTGCGAGTTCAGGAGTGCAGGGTGAAGGGTGCAGGGGGTGGGGTGTAGGATGAAGGACTCGAGGTGGGATAAGAGGTTACAGGGTTCAGGGTGCTGGGTGCAGGATGAGGGTTCAGGGTGCAAGATGAGGTTAGAGGGTGCAGGAAGAGGTTACAGGTTTACTGGATGAGATCACAGGGTGCAGGACATGGGTTTGGGGTGCAGGATGAAGGTTCAGAGCGCAGGATGTGGTCACAGGGTGCAGGATGAGGGTTCATGGTGCAGGATGAAGGTTCAGGGTGCAGGACACAGGTTTGAGGTGCAGGATGAAGGTTCAGGGTGCAGGATGCGGTCACAGGGTGCAGGGTGAGGTCACAAGGTGCAGAATGAGGGCTGGGGGTGCAGGATGAGGTCACAGGGTGCAGGATGAGGGCTCGGGGTGCAGGGTGCGGTCACAGGGTGCAGGATGAAGTCACACGGTGCTGGGTGCCGGGTTCTGGGCTCCTCGTGTCGCAGCGCGGGCTCGCAGCGCCACCTCGTGACCGGAGCCACCGGGGATGGGCTGCAGGACACGGGAATGGGCTTCACAGCCCGGGCTGGGCTGCAGGGCACCAGGATGAGCTGCAGGACACGGGGATGTGCTGGAGGGCACCGGGATGGCGTCCTAGTGCAGGGAACCCCGTGCCCCTGGGCATGGTCTGCACCCCATGCTGCATGCAACCCACCCTGTGCACCACACCTTGCGCCCCCCTCTTTGCTCACCGCCACCCCCTGCCCTGCCAGCCACTGGCCCACCTCCAGCAGCAGCTCTTGGGGTGCCACAGCCTGGCAATGGGGTCCAGGGCTCCGAGTTTTCATGCCCCAAAGTGATGCCATCCCCTTCTGCACCTCTCCTGGCAGCCAGCTGTGCCCCCAGCTGTGCCCCCACCCCAGCATTAGGGCTGTTTAATACTTCCTCTGCCTCCCACACACTCAGCACATGCTCCAAGAAAGATCCAAGGACAAATCCACCAGGTTTATTGCAAACAAGACTTTCTTGACAAGGTGAGGTGCTGGGGCCAGGCCAGCACAGTCTGCAGGAACCCAGCCTGTCCTCCAGCAAGGACCAGGGGGGGTTGTTCTCCCATGGGCACAACCAGACAGGAGAGCCCCTGAGGAGCTGGGGCCACCACCGAGGCTGGGGGATGCAGAGGGACATCTGCCTCCAGCCACAAATCTCAGCAATTCGTTTTCCTCCAGGCAGTCTGGGGACACAACAGTGGCCAGGTCCTGGGTCCTGGTCCCCAGCACCCCCCAAAAGGCACCACGGTCCCAGGACAGCAAGTGAGACAACGGCAGCTGGTGAGAACTAAACCCTCCCAAGGCAAGGCACTGGTCTCTGCTGGGAGAAGAGGGTTTGGAGGCACCACCAAAGGCACTGGACAAACATGGGCATGAAGGGAGCTTCAAAAACATCCTCAGGTCTCTCTCAGCCCTTGATTTCTCTGCTTGGCACTTCATCCCTTTCAAATGAAAACAAAAGACCTGCAAGAAGGCACAACCCAGCACAGCAGCTCCCACATGCAGAACTGGGGCTAAGGCAGAGCTGGGGCTGTCCCTGGCCCTAAGGGACAAGGCCACCAAGGCTCTGACCTGGCAACAGGATGCCCGGGGCCACCTCAGCTGAAGTCCCGGTCCGGCAGCACCAGTGGAGCCACCAAAGTCCAGAGGTAGAGCAGGAGCCCGGCCCAGCTGGAGCTGATCTTCACCCACACGGCCGTCCAGGGGCTGCTCAGCACCTGCAGGCTCTCATCCGGCCTGGAACAGCAAACAGGGGGGTGGCACCATCACTGTGGTATCCACGGAGAGGGACAGGAACTGTCAGCACCCATGGGTGCCATGTACGGAACACGGGGGTGCCCCGTGGCTGCAGCTACCCCGGGGATGTGACCCCACTGCTGCACTCACAGCACCCAGGGGCCGGGTCCCCGCTCCCGAGGCATCGTGGGCTGCAGCAGAGGGTGCTGGCGAGCCCTGGCACAGCCCTATGCCACCCAAAACTGATTAGGGAGCACGTTCAGCGGCCTCACACCCAGATGCACCTCAGCAAACAGCTCTGCCCGAGAGCACGGCAGACCCCAGGAGGAGGGGATATAGAGGCAGGGAGACAGCCCTGGGAGCTCTGCCCACCTGTACCAGTTGGTGAGGGTCATCATGATGTAAAGGGCGGCGAGGAGGAGGCAGAGGTGGAAGAAGGTGTAGTTGTAGGAGACGCCGTCCTGCTCGTTGTCGTAGGCGCGGTGCGGCCCCGGTTCCGCCGCCTCCCCCGGGCCCGCCCCAGACCCGCCCTCCTCCGTCAGCATCAGCTTGTTCACCTGAGGGTGGTCCGAGGAGCGGAGGCTGCGGGTGGAGGGGCAGGGGTTCAGCACCTCCTGCTCAGTGCCCCCATGGCTGCGGTGTCACAGAGTCACAGGATCTGCTGGGCTGGGAGGGACCCCCAAGGATCATCCAGTCCAACCCTCAGCCCTGCACAGTTAGATATCCTAATATCTAACCCCAAGAGTCACCCCGTGTGCCCCAGAGGATCAGCCAAACCCTCCTGCAGCTCTGGCAGCCTTGGGGCTGTGCCCACTGCCCTGGGGAGCCTGGGCAGTGCCCAACCAGCCTCTGGGGGAAGAACCTTTGCCTGAGATCCAACCTGAGCCTGCCCTGACACAGCTCCAGCCATTCCCTGGGTGCTGTCCCTGGTCCCCCCAGAGCAGAGCTCAGTCCCTGCCCCTCCTCTGCCCCTGCCCAGGAATTGGAACTGCACTGAGGTCTCCCCTCAGTCTCCTCTGCTCCAGCTGAACACACCAAATGCCCTCAGTGTCCTCCCACGCCTTCAAATCAAGGCCCTTCCCCATCTCTTTGCCCTCCTTTGGACACTCTCCAACAGCTCATCATCGTCCTTATATTGTGGTGCTCAAACTGCAGGTGAGGCTGCAGCAGTGCAGAGTAGAACAGGCATGTTCTGTCCTTTGGGGCTATCCCTGGAACAGTTTGGGGGATGCAGGGTGTGAGGAAACCCTAAAAACTGTGACCATAGCCATGCAAGGCAGCTGCCTGTGGGTCCCCCTGGGGACTGGGATGGCTTTGCAAGAGGCCCTTAGTGACAAAAACCCTGGGCCAAGGTGTGACTTCCCCTTTCCCTGAGAGCCTCCTGATGGCCCTCTGCTCCAGGCAGAGGGACAGTGCCATCCCCAGGGCCACAAGCCAAGCCCTCACCTGATGAAGAGGGTGCAGAGGGTGAAGATGACCAGCCCCACGATGCTCGAGGCGTCCCACCAGGTTGTCGGTGGTTCTGTGGATGTTGCTGTGCTGGTGCTGTTCCTCACCAGCAGAGTGGGGTTACAGCTCTGGACTGGGGGGAGGCACACATGGGGGGTCAGCACCAAGGAGGGGACAAACACCTACCCCAGTGTGTGTTCCTGTCCCCTCATAGAATCAGACAGGTTGGAAAAGACCTCTGAGACCATCAAGTCCAACCCTTGATCCAACCCCGCCGTGGTTCCCAGCCCATGGCACTGATGCCACATCCAGTCTGTCCTTAAACACCTCCAGGGACGGAGAATCCACCCCCTCCCTGGGCAGCCCATTCCAATGGCTGATCCCTCTCTCTGTAAAGAATTTCTTCCCAATATCCAAACTAAACCTCCCCTGGCACAGCTTGAGACCAAGCCCTCTTGTCTTGCTGAGAGTTGCCTGGGAGCAGAGACCAACCCCCACCTGGCTCCCCCCTCCTGTCAGGGAGTTGCAGAGTCAGGAGGTCTCCCCTGAGACTCCTCCTCTCCTGAGCTGAGCCCCCCCAGCTCCCTCAGCCTCTCCTCACAGCACTTGTGCTCCAGTCCCTTCCCCAGCCTCACTGCTCTTCTCTGCACCTGCTCCAACCCCTCAATGTCCTTCCTGAGCTGAGGGCCCAGAACTGGACACAGCACTCCAGGGGTGGCCTCACCAGCCCTGAGTCCAGGCCAAGAATCACTTCCCTGGTCCTGCTGCCACACTGTACCTGAGCCAGGCCAGGATCCATTGGCCCTCTTGTCCCCCTGGGCACACTCTGCCTCCTGTTCAGCTTCCTGTCAGTCCACACTCCCAGCTCCCTTTCAGCCTGGCCTGAACCCAGGCCACATCCTGCTTACCTGGCACGTTGGCCAGGGCAGCCCAGGTGACATAGATGGTGTAGAGGGTGATGAGGGATGCCTGCAGCAGCCCCGAGTGCGGCTGAGCCTCCTGCAAACACAACAGCGGGCGCTCAGGGCGGGCCTGCACCCTGCAGTGACAGGGCCACCAGCCCCCTGGGAGCCACCTTCACCTGGATCTTGGGCAGGATGGACACCACGGAGACGATGAGGCAGAGGAGGAGGTTGATGCTGATGAGGGCCTTGCCCTCGGTGCAGCCCTGGGGTTTGGTGTAGTAGACGTAGAGCAGCGCGACGGCCGCGATGGAGGCGGTGTAGAACACGAAGGTGACGGTGCAGAGGGCTGGGGGACAGGAGAAACACAAACCTTAAATAGCTGGGCTGACATAACATGGTATGGAATATCTTATTGGCAGAATACACATCACGTGACTTCTCCTATTCCTTTTTTTCCCTCTCAGGTAGTATAATAAACCCATTACACTCACTTACACCATCCCCAAATAAGGAACTGTACAATCTTAGAGAAGCTTTTGAGAGTTAGATAAGGAATATAAACAAACAGGATGTAAACTAAGCTCTGTGCACCCAAATAAAGAACAAACACTACACTTTTCAGTGGTGGAGCACAATGGCCCTGTGCCTGCTCGAGAACTGAGGTCAAGGTGATGAAGAAAAGGACCAAAGAAGGACTTCCAGTAGAGGTGTGACCATGTAGAGCAAACTAATGAATATGTATTAAGTAAGAGAGAATATCTAATGAATACATAAACAGTGTGTGTAATAAAAAGCCCTGCCCACCTGTCACTGGCTCGCTGGTTTAGAGGAGCTCTCCTCCTGAACAAAGAACGCCCTTTTTAGCTCCTATAAATCGGTGATAAGAAGTTTGTGCCGCTTTTTGGTATCACAGGGGAGGAAACAAAAAGGAAAGAGGCTGGAGGAGAACCCCCCAGGCCTGGCCAGCCCTGGGATGAGCCAAACCCCCCGTGGTGCTGCTGCACCCACCTGCGTACCAGCCCTTGGCGTTGCTCTCGCTCGCCTTGCGCAGCCACAGTTGGCTCCAGGAGTGGGCGAAGTCGATGAGGAGCACGAGCTGGATGAGGATGAAGAGGAAGGAGCCGACCACACCAAAGTAAAACCAGACTTGAGAGCAGAGAAAAACCAGTTAGGAACAGGGAGAGCGAGCCCTGGGGGCACAGGAGTTTAGCCCTGTGCAGAGGGCACAGCTCCTCACCCGAGGTGAAGGCCCCGTCGGGGATGTAGAAGGCGCCCACTGTGATCCCCACCAGCACCAGGAACTTGAAGAACCAGAAGCTGTGGGAAGAGAGAGGAGGCACAGTCTGCACCCTGCGGGGGTCCATCCCTTCCCCACCCACCCAGCACCCCGGGGCCGGGCACCCACCCGTTGTGCAGGGCGGCGCGGGGGTCCTTGCTGCTGCGCACGCACACCATGAGCACGGCGAAGAGGCAGAAGAAGGCGGCCATGGCAAAGCCCATCCGGTACACGGCCTTGTGGCCTAGGAAGCTCCTGCAGTTGACGTGGGTCTGGACCCCCAGCACAGACCCGCTGCCTTCACAGAAGCCCGGGAGCTGAAACAGTGATGGGAGGGTGAGCATCACCCCAGTGTGTCCTGACACATCCTACTGGGGATTGAAGATTGTGGGAGGGTCTTGAAGAGCTGCTGATTGTATTGAAGATCAGCTCCTGGACTGTGAAGCCCCCAGGCTGCCCACAGAAACTGTGGCTGCCCCATCCCTGGAAGTGTCCAAGGCCAGGTTGGATGTTGCTTGGAGCAACTTGGGATGGTGGAAGGTGTCCCTGCCCATGGCAGGGGGTTGGGACCCCCTCTTTGAGATCCCTTCCAACCCAAACCATTCTTTGACTCCACAAATCTGTGATTCTGGGATTCCACACCCACTGCAAGCCCTGGTGGCACCAAACGTGAGCCAGACCATGACTGCTCTAATGCCTCTTGCTTGGGGACAGTGGTGGGATGACACAGCTAAAGCCACCCTGCAGGTCAGCGAAAAGCTGGGATGAAACCAGCCTTTCCCAAAAGCCCAGCCCAGCAGCAGCAGCTCAGCTGTCAGATCTCCTCTCCCTCCACCTGAAGTCACAGAATCACAGAATGACAGAATCACAGAATCAGCCAGGTTGGAAAAGACCTCTGAGATCATCGAGTCCAACCCATGACCCAACTCCACCTTGTCACCCAGCCCATGGTACTGAGTGACACATCCAGTCTGTCCTTTAACACCTCCAGGGATGGTGACTCCACCCCCTCCCTGGGCAGCCCCTTCCAATGTCTGATCCCTCTCTTTGTAAAAAATTTCTCCCTAATGTCCCACCTCCATGACTTGCAAGTCATCAGTTGAACCCCAAAAATGAGATGTAGGAAACTTTCCCAGGAGACATCCAGGAACAAAATTATATCCCACTGCATTTTCCCCTCTGTGGAAAATAGGGGTTAACAACAACTTCTTCCAGAGAGGTGCTCAGACAAAGAGGAACAGAAGCACATCATGCCCCGAGAATTCCCTTTCTGCTTCAGCCTCACGTACTCACCGGGAACTGAACTTCTTCCCAGTGACCTCCAGGAGTTATTTACCTTGTGCAGCTCCTTCTCCACGCCGGGGATTATCATGATGATGGACACCAGAGTGCCGAGGAAGAGGAAGAAGGTGAAGAGGAGGCGAGAGATGGTGGAGTTCTTGGCTGAGGGGCAGCAGCCACAGAGCAGACACGGAGCAGAGCCACAGAGACAGGACACCTGCAACGAGAGCAGCCCCGTGGCAGAGGGGCACAAACCGGCCCCAAAACATGTGCCCAGGTTGATCCACAGGAAAACCTCCCAGGAACCCACACTGCTGCTCCAGGCCTTTTGCTCAGAGCTTCCCACCAGCCCATGAGATGTCACGGAAATGGTGCCAAACCACCCCCAAAAGTTGCTGAAAAAGAAAAGAGCTGCAGGAACTGACAACAACCAGCCAAGGTGGGAAAAGACACCGTGAGTCCTGGAGACACCTACGTGTTTTTTGCTCCATGCAAGGCTCCAGTCTGACCAAGTCCTGCCCTGCAGGAGCCTCCTTTCTGTGCAGAAACACGTTTGCAAAACAATTTCAGTCTAATACAAGAAGGGGGAAACACGGATTTCAGCACCCTGGGGAAAGCAGCTCATTCTGCCACCCTTCCCCTCCCCAAAGGCCACTTTGTAGGCAGGGAAACTGAGGAACAGCATCCCCAGGAGCCCATGGTGGGTCCTGAATTCCCAAATCGAGCACAGGCAGCGCTGCAAAGTGTACCCTGCTCCAGGAGGTTCCATTGCTCGGGAACCAAGGAAACCCCGGCTTAACAAAACCTGACCTTACTGCCTTGCAAGACATCAGCAGGGGTTTCCTGCACAGGGACAGTGTAGAATAAGGCTTGGAGGGGGGGAAAAGGAATGTTCTATTAAACTGTATTCTTAGATTTCCCTGGGTCCTGCAATCCATCATCGTTTGAAACCCAGAAGTTGGGCTCAGCTGGGCTCAACTGGGTTGAGTTCAGTTGGGTTGAACTCAGTTGTGTTGGGCTGAGTTGGGTTAAGTTGGATTGGGTTGATTTAGGCTAAGTTGGGTTGACTGGGGTTGGATTGAGTTGAACTGGTTTGGATTGGGTTGATTCAGGTTGAGTTGGGTCAGGTTGCACTGAATTAAGTTCATTTGGATTGAGTTGGGTTGAGTTTGGTTGGGTTGGGTTGAGTTTTGCTGCTCCAGTAAACACCATTCTCACCAGTTTTTCCTGTAATTTGGATATTCTCAGGGTGTGGGAAAGCCCCAATCACCTGCCTTAGAGGAAGAAAAGCTGCAGGGGTTTTCATAACAGGTTTTAAAGCCTGTGATGGGTCAGGAGCACTGGATACAGTCACAGCCAGACCTGACTGTGCCATCTCATCAGAGTGGGGAGGATTTCAGCCTCTTCATCCCCCACACCAGCCCTGGGATCTCCTGGCTCGCTGCCAAGTCCTGAAACCCCTGTTTTCCCAAAAGAGGGAGAAGTTGGACAATAAATAGGGCATTTTCCAGCAAGAGAATGGAAGAAGCATTTTGGGGTGGGCCTGTCGCTGCTGGGTCTCTAATCCTCTACGTGAAGGTTCCATGTCAAATATTTGGGGAAAAAATAGGAGAATAAGGTGTCTCTCCAGTTTGGATTGAAGATGTTTGGTTGGGAAGGTAAAACCAACATCCCACATCAAGGCAAAGCAAGAAGTGATGCCCCCCCAGCTGCTGAACCAGGGCCACCATGTGAATTAACAGGTTAAAGTGCTAAATAAAACCTTAAATGGTAACCAAAAACTAAATTAAAACTGAATTCCCAACTCTGCTCCACTCCCCATGGTGGGAGAGGGAACAGCAAAATACACCCCAAGGGTGACATATTCCCTAAAATAGGGAAATTTCAAACATTCCCTAAAACAGGGAAATTTCAGGCTATTTCCTTGTTTTTCTAACCCTCACTGAAGACACCACAAACCCACAACCTCCTTTGTCCCACCCAGCTATCCAGGGAACAACAAGAAATTCCTCTGCAGGTGCTGGAAGGAGTTTATTTCAAATACTATTTTCCAAATATTTACCTCTGCATTCCCAAATATTTAAAAATTTACAGCACTGGGTGTTTTGAGCTCCTGTATCACTTCCTAGGAAATCCTGTGACCATCTCAAGCTCCTCAGTAAACAGCTTTCCCCCTATTCACAAGATAATTTCATTGATTTATTTTGCTTTGATATTTCATTTCTTGCCCTTGGGACGGCCCTTCCCCTCCTGCACTGGAGCCCATCAGCCACTCAGAGGCAGGAGGAGGGTCCAGCTCTGTCCCACTATTAAGGGATGAGCCCTGTTGTGTGCTTATCATGGGTATGAACCTCCTAATTATGCCCTGCAATCGATACTAATTAAAGATGGCTCAGCATCAACTCGAAACACACATTTCTCATCATTAAAATCAGTGTAGAAAAAGGACATGGCAGAAAACAAAACCTGCTGTGTGAACAGGTCACTTCCCTCAGCAGGGATGTTCAGGGAGGTTCACAAAGGATCACTTTGATGCCTCCAAATCACTAGAGGTGGCTTTGATTTACTTGATTTGATTTTGATTTTATTTTATCATTGTTTGAGAAAAAATCCCCTCCTTCCTGATTTATTCCTCTTTACCCCCATCCCAGCCCCACAGCCCCAGCCTGTGGAGCTGGGGGTACCCAGAGGAGTCAGGATGGGTCAGAGAGTCCCTGGATCCCATGGAGACCCTCATTCCACCTCTCCAGGAGCTGCTCAAGGGGCAGAACTTCACGTTTTCAACTTGGAAGCCCATGAAAACGGCCTCCAATTAGAGATGGCTTCCTTTCAGACTCATTAAATGCACCACTCGCACCAGAGTGCATTTAAAAGGCACCAGCCGTGCTGTGTTTTCCCTTTCAAATTAAAAAACAAATAGAGAAGAGCATTAAAAATCCCTTTTAATGCAGAACTCCTGCATCATTTCACCT
This sequence comes from Corapipo altera, assembly GCF_003945725.1. Classification (NCBI taxonomy): domain Eukaryota; kingdom Metazoa; phylum Chordata; class Aves; order Passeriformes; family Pipridae; genus Corapipo; species Corapipo altera. Next base: position 793,976 of record NW_020885008.1, on the reverse strand, counting down.
GATGTAGCACAGCACCTCAGTGCACCATTCATCCTTCCAGCTCCTCTCCCTTCAGTGCCAACTGAAACAAAAAGCACCAATCCCAGAATCCCTGAACCTGGCCAGGAAAAGTGTGAGGTTTGGTGCTGTTGAGGAAGTTGTGGGTCTGGGGGTTCAGCCCCATGTCCAAGCACCACTGAAGACTGAGGCAGAGCCTCAGGTGCCAAGTTTTCCTCAGGGTCGGTGCAGGGGGAGGGAGGGCACAGGAGTGTCCACAGGGCCACGATGGAACTGAAGGGAAACCTTTGCTCCATGTGCAGCCTCCAAACCCTCTGGGTGACTCCTGGGACAGCTGCAGGGGGACAAGTTGTTTTGGGTTGGAAGGGACCTTAAAGACCATCTCATTCCACCCCCTGCCATGGGCAGGGACACCTCCCACTAGCCCAGGTTGCTCCAAGCCCCGTCCAGCCTGATCTTGGACTCTTGCCCAGCTTCTCTGGGCAACCTGGACCAGGGCCTCCCACCCTCACAGACAGGAATTCCCTCCCAGTATCCCATCTCTCCCTGCCCTCTGGCAGTGGGAAGCCATTCCCCTTGTCCTGTCCCTCCATCCCTTGTCCCCAGTCCCTCTCCAGCTCTCCTGGAGCCCCTTTAGGCCCTGCAAGGGGCTCTCAGCTCTCCCTGGAGCCTTCTCTTCTCCAGGGGAACCCCCCCAGCTCTCCCAGCCTGGCTCCAGAGCAGAGGGGCTCCAGCCCTGGAGCATCTCTGGGGCCTCCTCTGGACTCACTCCAACAGGTTTTTCAGAGTTTTTTGGGAGCCTGCAGCATCCCTGGAGCCTGCTGGGGGTTTATTTTCAAGGATGACTCTTCCACAGCGAAACTGCACAGCTCTATTTCAGTTTTCACAGGCCCTTTCAGCTGCTGAGGTGACGGGGTACAACATCCCCATCCTGCTGACCTGTTCCATGGAGCAGTGACACAAGAGTCCTGTGCCACCAGGAGCCACAAAAACAGCTCCTGGTGCCCTTTCTGGCCATTTCCTTCAAAACTCCTTTGCAAGGAACCCTCTGTGCCACACCCTGCCCTGACCTGCAGCTCAGGCACCTCGTGATTTCAGTCTTTTTGTTTAAAAAGCAAGTGGGTTAAGAGCAAGAAAACCTTCCCAGGTTAAGCACTGCTGGCCACGCTCTGATTCTCCTTCCAAAGGCTTTCAGAGATGCCCATAAGTGTGAACATGGCCCAGGGCCAAAGAGCAGGGTGGAAAAAGGCAAGGAGGGAGGTGGCTGCAGCAGTGAAGGGGTGGGTTAATGAGGAAGGGTTGGTTTTCAGCCGCTGCAGTTGAATGATTAATGTCTCCAGTTTCACTATCAACTTCCTCATGGGACCCAGCTCACCTCCAGCATGACCCACGTGGAAGGGCTGCTCTGCTCCCTCCTCTCCTGGAGGATTTGAGAGCATGGCAAGGGCCAGGCAAGGCAGGGAAACACAACATGAACCCAACTGCACCAGATAGTTCCACCAGCCCACCTGTAACAGTCCAACTACACCAACATCACCCCAACAGCACCACCCAACTGCACCACCCCAACAACACCCACCCAGCACCACCCCAGCAACCCCCCCATGAGCTTCTGCCACCCTGGAATCCCAGGAACACAGAGCCTGAGTCACCCCAAAGCAACGCTGAGCAACCTGTGTTTATCTCCTGCCAAACCCGTGACCAGGCAGGTTAATCAGTACCAAACCCCCAGGGCTGGGGAAGCTGGTGGCTCTCCTGCCTGGCAGGTGGCTTTGGGTTGGTATCACAAGGTTGACTGTGCCCATGAGGTGCCTAAACCATGTCTGAGCCCCCAGGGTTTGTGTTGGCTTGGGCAGCCCCAACCTTGTCCCCCCCAGGAAGGCAGCTCAGAACAATGATAGCTGTGGGCAGAGTCTGGAAAATCACTGGATTTTCCAATGATTTCCAGGGCAAGTCACAGGAAAAGGGAAATCTTTGTTGTGCACTGCAAAGTATTTTCACTCAGGAACAACTTGTAGAGTTTTAATGGGAAAGAAGAAAGGGCTTGGCAATCTGATGCTGCTGTGACTCAAATGCTGCAGGCAGAGCTGAAGGAGTCAGTTCAGATGTTCTTGTTAAAAATAAAATTTAAAAAAAAAATTACACACATTTGGGGGAGGGGGTATTTGGTTTTGGTTTGTGTTTTTTTCTGTCTCGTGGTTCTTCAGTTCAGAACTAAAACAGCCCCTGAGTCAACCACCTCCACCAGAAGGAACAGAAGAATTAAATTAAACTTATATAGTTGCTCTACTCTGTTACCACAGGCCGGGTAACAGAACAGTTTTTTGGGGGAAAAAAATCCAGATTTAGGCCAGGAAACTCCACACCCCTGGACTGGAGTAACTCCCAGCTTTCCCAGTACTTGTCCATGAGGAAGTTTGGAGTGTGTTACAGGGCCTTGCAGACCATCCTCCAACCAATCCCTCATTTCAAAAGCTCCCGTTCATTAAACCTCCAACACTTTGAGGTCAAGTTGCACAACAGGCCCTGCTCCCAGGTTTCCAGGCCAGCAGTTCCTGGGCTGGTTCCACAGCCCTGCCTTGGCCCCATGCCCACAGGTGAGGCACCAACAGGGAAGGCAGTGCCAGTCATGGGCAGGGGCTGCGTCACAGGGCACAGCACCCGGAACCACACACCCTGAGCACGGCAGGGCACCCCAATCACACCCCTGAACACTGCAGGGCACCCCAAATCACACCCCTGAACACTGCAGGGCACCCCAATCACATCCCTGAACACTGCAGGGCACCCCAAATCACACCCCTGAGCACGGCAGGGCACCCCAGATCACACACCCTGTGTCACCAGGCACAGTACCCCAGATCACATCCCTGAGCCTGCCCTGGCCCATAGCACCTGAGATCACCTGAAATCACCTGAGATCACCTGCCCTGGCCCAGGGCACCCCACACAGAGCCTGCAGCCCCTCCTCCAGCTCCTTCTCTCAGTCCATCCCCAGTCCCCCAGTTTGAGGCTCAGCAATGAGACCCAGGCAGGGCCCCCAGCCCCTCATTGCACCCCCCAGGGTAGCAGGGCAGGGGGGCCAGGACCCCCCACTCCTCCAGGTGCAGCAGGGGCATCACTGCTCTGGCTCCCCACACCCCCCAGGTGCACAGAAGTGCACCACCCTCCCCATTCCCCTCCATATTCCCCTCAATCATGACATTTCTAAGCCCCAGAGTTCCCTGGGGTGAACCCTCTGCATCTCCCGTGGACACCCCTGGGTGCTGTGGGATGCCCTGCTCTGGGTAACCCCCACATCCCCCAGGGATGCGCTGAGGGTTGGACCTGCTGGGGGTCCCCTGCATCCTCAGGGCATCCTGGGAGTCCCCTGCATCCCCCCCATATACAGGGATGCATCCCCAGAGGGTCCCCTGCATCCGCAGGGCATCCCGGGGGTCCCCTGCATCCCCCCCTTTACAGAGGTGCATCCCCCGGGGGTCCCCTGCCCCCCCCAGCTACACAGGGTACCCCTCCCGGGGGTGCCCTGCCTCTCCCGGGTACAGCGCGGGTCACCCTCCTGGCACCCCTTGGACCCCTCCGCCCCGGGATGTCCCTCTGCCCTCCCCGGGCCTCCCCCGGTCCCTCCCCCGGCCCCGCAGCCGCCGCAGCTCCCCCTGCCCGGGCCGCGCCCTCCGCTGCAGCCCCGCAACCCCCGGGTCCCCCCGCTGCGGGCGGGCACTCACGCAGCTGAGCAGGGAGCAGACCCCGAGACAGGCCCCCATCGTGCTGCCGCTCCCGAGCCGGGCCCCGGCTCCTGTTCCCGGTTCCTATTCCCGGCTCCTGTTCCCGGTTCCTATTCCCGGCTCCTATTCCCGGCTCTCCGCTCCCCTCCGCCGGCTCCGCGCTCGGCTCCGCCCGGACCGGCCGCGCCTCCCCCGGGGCGGCCCTTACGGCGGCGGGGAGGGCAGGAGAGGGACGATCCGCGCTCCTCCCGGCCTCGGGGGGGCCTCTCGATTGCTTCTCCATGCCCCCACCCCGTCCTCACTCCATCCCCCTCCATCCTCCTCCATCCTCCTCCATCTCCCTCCATCCCCCCATCCCTCCATCCCCCCCATCCCCCATCAACTCCCTCCATCCCTTCCCCCCCCCGGGCCCCCCATCCCTGGTTACGGCCGAGAGAGCCCCACGGACACCACGAGCTCGGGCCGGGCTGGGGGGGATGGGTGGGGGCCCAACCGGGCTCAAAACAGCCCACGGGAAGGGATCATGGAAAGCCAGAATGGTTTGGGTTGGAAAGGACCTTAAATCCCATCTCACTCCCAACCCCTGCCATGGGCAGGGACACCTTCCACCAGCCCAGGTTGCTCCAATTCCCATCCAGCCTGGCCTTGGACACTTCCAGGGATGGGACAGTCACAGCTCCTCTGGGCAACCTGGGCCGGGGCCTCCCCACCCTCACACACAACAATTCCTTCCCAATATCCCATCTCTCCCTGCCCTCTGGCAGTGTGAAGCCATTCCCTGTGTCCTGTCCCTCCATCCCTTGTCCCCAGTCTGTCTCCAGCTCTCCTGGAGCCTCTTTAGGCCCTGAAGTCTGATTGGAACCTCCTGAAGTTCAACAAGGAGAAGGGCAAAGTAAGTTTTGCCCCATAGGAAAGAAAACTCCCAGGCTCCAATATATGATGGAGACCACTCAGCTCTGCAGAAAGGACCCGGGGGTGCTGGTGAACACCAGGTGGAACACAAGGCAGCAATGTACCCTTGCTGCAGAGAAGGTAAATGGTGTCCTGGGCTGCACCAGGAAGCAGATCAAGGGAGGGACCCAGTGATCAGAACTGGTGAGGCCACCCCTGGAGAGCTGTGTCCAGTTCTGGGCTCTCCAGGACAAGAGAGGCACGGACCTACTGGAGAGAGTCCGACCAAGGCCACAATGGAGCATCCTACATGTGAGGAAAGGCTAAAAGCTGGGACTGACCAGCCTGGAGAAGGCTCAGGGGGATCCTATCAGTGTATATAAACACCTGAAGGGAATGTGCAAAGAGAACAGATCCAGACTCCTTCAGTGGTGCCCAGTGACAGGACCAGCAGCCATGGGCACAAACTGAAACCCAGCAGGGTCCTTCTGAGCATCAGGAGACACTGTTTTCACTGAGCACTGGCCCAGGTTGCCCAGGGAGGTTGCAGAGTCTCCATCCTTGGAGAGATGTCATGTGGACATGGTCCTGGGGAATGGCTCTGGATGGCCCTGCTCGAGCAGGGAATTGGACCAGCTGGACTCCAGAGGTGCCTTCCAGCCTCAGCCCTTCTGTGATTCTGGGATGGTGGATGTGCTGGAGCTGGTGGCTGATCTGGAGCTGGTGGATGTGCGGACCTTGTAGGAGCTCCCCCGGATGGCAGCATGATCCCCTGTGTCCTAGTTAGGAGAGCTGGGACCAGTTCACCACTGGATGGGTGTAACCCAAAACTGTGTATTCTATAGCCTTCCATGCCATTGCCCAGAAACTGTTGTCAATAGACTATTTGCACCCTCTGCCCAGAGCAGCCCGACTCATCACGCTATAAACTGGGTGTTAAGAGGTGAGATAGGAGGGTGTTTTTGTCCTCATGCCCATTGTGGAACCCCCCCTGCCCCGAGGGAAGGACTGAGCATTCCTACCTGAACTGGAAGATATATAATCTTGGAGTCTTGGGACTTTTTTAACCACTCGTGGGATCCAGAGGAAGACTGCAGATCACCACTCTCAGCCAGACTGCAGCCACCACTGTCGACTGGACTGCAACCACCATTTTTCAACCAGACTGCAACATCACTCTCACCAACAGGTTTTCCCCTCTCCTTTTACTTTGGACTCAGGGGGCCCAAGGAACACCACTCTGTTCATGCCCCAGGGTGCTGGGTTATATATTTGGGTTTTGTGGGCTAAAACCAATTGTTTGTCTGTATAACTGTACTTATTGTATTATTTTATTAAATTGTTATTCTGACTTACAATCTCTCTTTTGAGTTGAGTCCATTTCCCCTGCTGGTTTACCTTTAAACCAGCATACCCTGCTACATCAGCCTCCCTTCCCAGCTTGGTGTCATCTGCCAACTTGCTGAGCTTACACTGCCCCATCACCCAGATCATGAATTAAATTAATTAATCATTAATTAAACTGGACTGGAACCAGTAAAGACCTCTGGAGTAGAACTCTGATCACTGGCCTCCAACTGGACTTTGTGCCACTGCAGGACTAAAGTATGCCCACTTTGCCTAAGTATCCCCAGACCTGATCCTCTTCCACCAAGGGTTCTGTCTTCCTTGCTCCAGCCTTTCCTCATGGGATCTCTGATCATCTGAGACCTGGTATTCCTGAAGATCAGTCTGGCAAGTAAAGAGCCAAAGGCACCATTCAGTCCCTGGTCCTGTGGCACTAGGTTCCCCATCTTGTGGAGCAAGATATATTTTCCCTAGTCTTCCTTTTGTCTCCCATAGGAGCCCTTCTTGCTGGATTTGACAACACACCTTCCAGCTCCAGAAGCTCCACCAGCTCCCAACAGACCCACCAGCTCCAGCAGACCCACCAGTTCAGGCATTCCCACCAGTTCAGGCATTCCCACCAGTTCAGGCATTCCCATCACTTCGAGCATTCCCATCACTTCCAGCATTCCCAGCAGCACCAGCAGCCTCAGCAGTCTGAACCCAGTCCCCCTGCAGGGCCAGACCCTGGGTGAGGGGGCTGCTCTTCCTGCCCAGCCAGGGTCTGGCACATCCCCCCCGGAGCAGTGAGTGCTGCTCTGTCGCTGACATACATAATTCAGTGCCCGAGATAACCCAGGACGCACCAGCCCACTTCCAGACCCTAAATTTAGACAGCAGGAAAGTACATGACTATGTGGCAGTGACAGGCTCGGGGGCACAGGGCTGGGGCAGCACGTCCCCTGTGTCCTTGAGGAAGAGGAGGGTGTCACACTTCTTGCTCCAGAGGTAAAGCTCCGGGGTTTGGCCCCCGATCAGCAGCTGGCACAAATTAACAAAAGCTTTTCTGAGCCTCCGTGGGCTCCCAGAAGCTGCTGGCTCGGCACGGTCCTGCAACAGGAGAGATCAGCACCCAAAAGCTGCTCTCTGATCTCAGATGGGGTCTCAGGTTTCTCCTCCTTTCCGGAGGCGCCGGGGGGTGTTCGCGGACACCCCTCCCCGGCCGTGTGCGGGCACGGGCCTGGCAGCGCCGGCAGCCTCGGGGACAGGATGGACTGGCTCCAGCACGGCCCCCCGGGGGTGCGGGTGGGCATTCCGGCAGCTCCCATCTCCTCCTGGCTGGATATCAGAGCCCTGTGACATCGGCGGCAGGAATGTCCCTCAGTCCCTACCCCCCCGGGAAGGGCGAATTGGCCGGACGGGTGTTTGTCCCCTTGGTCCTGCTGTCCTCTTGCAGGCACGTGAGCCCGCTGGTCTGCCAGGAGCAGAAACCCTCCCATGGACCCTGGAGGGATCACTGTCCCCCCGCCGCTGTCCCCTGGTCCCTTTGATGATGCCACCAGGTGGCAGTGCCGGAGTGACACCGGGGACACACTCCGGACACCGGGGACGGGGACCGGGCTCGGTCCCTGCCCGCTCCCGGCTGCCAGGAGGGAGAGGGCTCCCAAACTCCTCGCAGGGGTGTCCCCACGCCTGACTTTTGCTGGTGAGCAGAGGCCACCCCACCGCCACCACCCCCGGCACCAGCCCCTCGGCATCCCCTTCTCGGGAGGGGGCTTGTGGCCAGCGGGATCTGCCTCGGGTCCTGCGCGTCCCGGCGATGTGACAGCGATGTGACAGCAGTGCCACGAGTGACAGCGCTCTGACAGCCCTCGGGCACCACAGGACAGGCTGGTTTTCCGTCACCCTACACACAGGGAAAGACGAGGACTGGGAGATGTGGGATGCTGCTGGAGCCCGGGGATATGGGGCTGCCTCAGCCACCCCAACAGCAGAATCCCCCGTGTCCCACTTCTGGGAACATCCTTGTCCGTGCATCCCCATGAAACACCTTTATTTTCCTCTGCCTCTCGCTCTGTTCCTTCTCCTGCCTCACTCAGCACCCCCGAGGCACGAGAGGGCACCTCCCCTCTCCCATGATAGGGGTCAAGGACACTATTCCTGCCCACCCCGGGGGGATTATAGGGCTGGGGGGAGCAGGGCCAGGAGCAGCTTGCCAGGGGTGCCCTCCCATCCTGGAGAACAAATGCTCTCATGTGACTGTATCTGGGACAATTCCAGCTTAGCCGTGGGCGCAGCCAGCAGGGCTCCTGCTGCTCCCGAGCCGTGCAATTCATGGATAAACTCACATTACAGCAATTAATAATAATTAATAATCAATTCTGTGTTTGGAGAACCAGCTAAATTCATCGAGCACCTCATCTCCAGAGCCCTGCCTGGTGCAGGCCAACACACATGGCACGAGGTGTGGTTTTGGGGTGATGGTTTGGGATTTGACAACCCCCTGGTCCACGGGGTTGTCCTGCCTCTGGCACCCTGGGGTGCTCTTGGATGGGATTTAAGGCACACAGGGCCCTTCCCCTCAGACACCAGCTGCCATCCAGCTCATCCCAGCCTTGTGTTTTGGGAGCTTTGAGGAGCTGCTCCAAGATCTCAGGGTGCTGGGAGGTGTGGGGGTCCCCCTGCCCACCCTGTGCTGCAGGGGTGGGACAGGAGTGGAGCCCCCAGTCATTGCCAGCAGTGCATCTCCTCAGCTGTGCTGCCTCCCTCGGGGTTTGCAGCCCCCAGACGAGAAGGGGAACAGGCACAAAACCAGTCTGGGATGGGAAGGACAAATACAGAAGTCCTGGGATTGAAGCACGTCCCTTCCCCCTTGTCCAAGGATGCCTTTGAGGCAGGGAATTAGTTTTCCACTAAGCTCCTCTGTAATAAACACAGACACAGGAGCAACGGGCAATTGCTTGGCCTTTAATTACAGACAGAGGGAGGGTGTTCAGGGTCACTGGATCCAGGACTCAGAGCCACTGGAAACGAGGGGGAGGATTTTCAGGAGGAATATTGCAGGAACCTGCAGAACTTCTGTGCCTGAGCTCCTACATTGTCCCTTTCGTTGACCAGGACCCTCCTTTCCTCCCACACCACTGGAACATCCCAAATCATAGAATCATGGAATCACAGAATATCCTGAGCTGGAAGGGACCCACAAGGACCATCCAGTCCAACTCCAGGCCCTGCACAGACACCCCAACAATCCCACCCTGTCCCTCAGAGTGCTGTCCAAATGCTCCTTGAGCCCTGGCAGGTTTGGGGCCATGACCACTGCCCTGGGCAGCCTGTGCATCAGCTCTTGAGAACAATCCAACCAAGGAGCCTGATGGAGACCCAGAAAACCCTCTGAGTTTAGTGATGGGGTTCCCACTCACTGGCATTGCTTCTGGAAAATCCATTGAGCAACTGAGACCCTCTTCAAGGACCTTTTGCCGGTGTCTCAAAGGCCAGTGGGGTGATGCAGAGATGACACAGCTGATGAATTCCATGATGGGCCACCACCAAACCTATCACTTGTCATCATGCTGGGGTCTGCTCCCCAAAGCCTCACAGCCAGGAGGGTGAAGAGCCACCCTGTGTCCTTGAAGCCTGATTTATCCTGAGCTCAGGGATGCAGGGACTGGCTGGAAAAGCTGCAGCATTTCCCCGCTGAGCTCAGACAGATGCTGTTTGTCTCTCTCTCAGCAGTGGCCAGACACCTGGCTGGTGATGGATGGGAGTGTCACACCAGAGATTCTGTGCTCCCACAACCGCTGGGTCTCTCATGAGGTGGAAAATCTGAGGGGTTACTCTGCTGTGAGCTCTGTTCCTTCCCCAAGTACCAGGATCTGAATCAACAGAGCTGGTGGGGCAGGGAGGTTGGAGGAGGAAGCAGAATGAGACCTTGATCTGAAGGTGTCCTTGATCCACCTGGCAGGAGGAGCTGGTCCTTTTCTTCCCAGCCTGCAGCCTTGGCACTCCTGGGTGCTCCTGTTTCGATACTCTGGATTTGAGCTCCCCAGTTTCCTTTCCTGGTGCCCAAAGCCTTTCTCTGAACTCCATCAGGAGACCCCCTGAGCTCCTCCATGCATTTTCCATGTCCCCTGGTTGACAGGGCATCCCAGAAAGCCCAGGCAGGGCAGTGCCAGTGGGATGGTCAGTTCGGGATGCCCACGGAAAGCCGTGTAAAGCACAGGCGGTTTTTGAGTCTGTTCGTTTTCAGCCTTGATGATTCTCCCTCTCGAAGAAATGGCTAATGAGCCATGGGGATCCAATTAGATGTCTCTAGCCGGCCTTTCACCTCCTTCTTGCCTTTCAAAACCCAAAAGAAAAACCCCCACAAGTGCCGGCATGGAGACAATTAGATCAGTGTCTGACTAATGAGTTCATGGCTCCGGAGGAAATATCCGCCTGTGACAGGAGAGGCACAAACTGAGCTGCACCCAAGAGCTCGGGGAGTCCTGTCCCCCCTTAGCACACCTTTTATGGGTGTGGATGAGCCTATGTGGTGCCTCCTAGGATTTTGAGATTGCCCCTTGCACCCCGTGCCTCCCACAACACCCCTGAGGGCACCCAGAGCCGCTGAGCTGTTCCCTATTAGGCGCAGCACTGAGCCCGGCTTTTACACCGCGTTTTTCCAGGATCAGGGAACGCTAACAAAGTCCAGATGCTCCGGGAGGGCGGGAAGACCCCAGGAAACCTCTGGGTGGCAGAGGAACGAGGCCACCGAGCTGGGGGGAAGCGACGAGATGCCGCCGGGGAGCATCAAAGCGGCGGCGAGGCGACGCTCCCCCGGGTGGGGATGTGACACTGCGGGGTGACAGATGCCACCAGCGGGGCCCTGGCGGTGCCCCCCCGGTGCTGGCAGCCCCCACGGCCCGGCGTGGCTGCGGCAGTGCTGCCCCACGTGGCCCTGCCGAGCAGATTTTGCTTAGCTGCCTGCGCTATATTTAGCCGCCTGTAAAAGGGGTTAGCGAGCAGCGCTGGAGCCAGTGGCACAGCTAAGAATGTCAACGTAAGAGCAGCCAGGGATAAAAAAAGCCCAACCCGGGCGCTGGGAGCTTTGCACAAATCCCCGTGTCTGCGGGAGGGCAGGCAGGGCTGCAGGCAGCACCTCCATCCCCCCCGTGTCGTGGATACTCCACGTCCACGCAACTGGTGATTTGCTGCAGTGATTTTGGGCTGATTTGGGCTCTTTGCAGCATCCTGGTGCTCATCTGGGCACCGAGGGGCTGTGTGGTGTAGGGAGCAAGCCCAAAACCCAGGGAAGCACCACGTGGGCTCCTCTACACCCCAAAGGAGGGACAGAACTCTCCCGTGGGTGCAGCTCAGTGTCTGCCTCTCCTGTCAAATTTGGGTATTTCCACCAGAGCCGTGAGCTCGTTAAACAGGGCCTGAAATCTGGAGAGTTTGGTTAAATCCCTGAGTTTTGGGTCAGGTGTCCCATCCTTTGTCAAGGGACAGTGTTAGGCAGGAGGGACAACCTGCTCCCCCAAGCTGGGAGGTGTTTGTGAGGCTCCCACATCCACACCTGGGTACCTCTGGAAGTTCCTGGAGCATGAAGAATGGATTAGAGCACTTTTTTTTTTTTTCCCATGAGCACATCTTTTTGGGCTTCTTGCTTTATACTCACCTATCTCAAACATACCTTTCCTCCAAAACTCAGCTCCCCATCCTGCTCCAGTGTCATAAAGCAAGAACTGGGCAAATCCCACCACATCCCAGCTCTTCCCAACCCTCCTGTGCAGTCCTGAGCTGTCCTGACCTTGCCTGTGCTCACCTGCCTGTGCAAACCAGGCTGCTGCCCAAAACCCGTCAGATTTAAGGCAATATTGGAGTCAATGCACACTCAGGGAGGTTTCCAGAACTGTAGCTATTTTGTCCCAGAAATAATTCACACTTTCTGCTGCTCCACTGGGGCAGGTGATGAATATTTTGGTTGTTGGGCCCCAAGAGCGGCTGAGTCATTGAACGGGGACCTTGTTTCCACAGCTCCTGTGATGAACCAGCAGCAGGATGAGTCTCAAGCTGGGACTGCATCTGGATGTGGGATCCGCCTCACCTTTGGGTCAGGAAAGAGCTTCTGCTGCAGCAACAACAGCAACAAAAATAATCATTATTTTGGTGGAAATTTTCCATTCTGCTGGGGAACGGAGAGGCTGCAGATGAGCTGCAAAGACCTGTGCAACTTGTTGCAGGCGATCAAGCCGCCCTGACAGCATGAAACAGGAAATAAAAATAGGGAAAGCAGCTCCTGTGCTGTCCCCCATGGAAGGATGTGCCGGGGGAATGTCCCAAACCTCCAGCACGTCGTGCCCGGGGAGCAGGTGGTGCTGAAGAACTGATGTGCCCTGGGAAGGGCAGTGCAGTGCACCAGGATCCAGATGGCTGAGTCCAAACAGGATGCCTGGGAAGGGCACTGCTGTGACCTCACTGTCTCCTGTTGAGGTGGCACAGGGACGTCCAGACTGTCAGAGATGTCCAGACTCTCTTCTCAGTGTGACACTCCAGCCCTGCCTGGTGACAAAGCAGCTCCCTGGGAGGTGTTTGCTGGCATTTTCCCTCTTGTTTTAAATCCTCTAAGCAATGAGATGCTCTCACTTCCTTTGGCCCCTGAGATCTCACGGGCAGGAAGGTTTTTTCCCAAGGGATGAGCCTGTTTTCTGCAGATCCATCCATCTCTCCAGGACTGGTCTCCCCCCCAGGGGTGGCATTGAGGCCGTGTCCTGCTCAGGCTCGTGGAAAATCTCAGTTTCCCAGCCAGGGAACGACCTGCAGGTCCCCAAACCCTGTGACCTGTCCCAAAATAGCACCTTAACAGAGGGACTGACGCAGCCCCTCATCTCAGGAATAATCTTTCCTCCACGTCACCTGTGTACCCAGCGGGGAACCAGGGTCTTATCTGGGCTGGAAATGGGAAAGACACATCTAAAAGGGGAACAGCAAAGGGCTGCCACCTCAGCAGTGACTTTTAACCCAGATCTGAGCCTGCAGTGCTGGGCAGGAGGGTGGAAAACAGCCCCTCTCCTTCCCTGCTGCCTCCACCCCAGGGGCTGCCCCAGCCCTGCACAGCTCGAGGGCAGGGGAATGTTAATGGTTCTCCTGTTCCAGAGGGATAAAGCAGCTGGGCAGCCGCGGGAGAAGGAGAACAGCCTCTCCCAAGCCCGTTTCCTCCCCGTTCTGGATCCCGGTTTTTAGGAGAAAATAGGATTTAGAGCGGGTGGCAGAGCAGGGTGGTGGTCTGAGTCCATCCTCGCTTGCTTCACCTCCCTGGTGGATAAAGCAGGGACCCTCACAATGCTTGGGAGAACATGGATGATTTATTTTAGGTATCCCATCAACAGGGATGCTCCTCCTGCTGGGAACATCCTGGGAAGAGGATCCCAACATTTGCAAAGCCCCAGAGCAGGAGCTGAAAGAGCAGAGGAAGAGCAGAGCAGCCACACTGGTGCAGCACCAGGCACAGCAGCACTGCCCTGGACCAAGTCCCAGTGGGGGCTGCCTGATAAGGGAATAATTTTTCCCTTTCCTGGGTTTTTGCATCCCTGGGGCTTGTGTGAGCTCCAGCTGGGAGTCTGGGCTCCCCATCAGGGTGCAGGCAGGTTCAGAGGGGTTATTCCATGCCAGTAATGCACTGGTGGGATATGGAGGGACTCACACACCTCCTGTGTGCCTCAGTTTCCCCAGCTCCTCTATCCCAGCCATCCCCAAAGGATCACCCTGCCAGAGGGAAGCGTTCAGCCTTGGTGGAAATGAGTCTGCAGCTCCCCCTGAGCACCCCCAGAGCATCCCTTGGAGCCACCCAGGAGCTGGAGAAAGGCAGAACCACCCTAGGTTGGCTCCCCAACTGCCCACGGGTTTCCCTCTTCCCTTCCCCATCCCAGCATCTCCTCCCTCGCTCCCGGGAGCAGAGGGATGGCAGGGGGCTGGCAGCCGTCCCCTGCACCCGCGACAGCCGGTGTCACATCCGATCAGGTGCCAGGCAGGATAAACATCGCGGCTGCTCGGCCCGAGACTGCTCCGGAGAGGGGAGACAGTCAAGGAGAAAGCGGAGCGTGAGCAGCTAAAAATAGCGGCTGGCGAAGGCTCCGCTCCCCGGCGGCCGCGCGGGAGCTGCCACCGCCCGTCACACGCGTGAGCGAACAGGGGCACAGTGTCCCTCCCGCTGCCTCCCGGGGATGCGGCCCCACCGCGAGCTGTTGGGGCAGGGGGGTACCAGGGGGCTGAGACCAGCCGCGTTCTGGCTGCCTGGGAGGGTCTCGTCCCTGCCCATGGAGAGGCACGGCCGGACCTGCCCTGCTGGTGGGCGCGGAGATCGGGGAAGCATCGCCCTTCCCGGGTCAGCAACATCTGCCGGGCATGGATCGGTTCGCGGGTTCTCCTGATGGCCCGGGAGCTCCCCAGGGCGGGGGCAGGATGGGCACCTCGCTCCAGGCGCTGAGCATCACCCCTCCCCTTCAGCAAGGAGAGGAGCTTGACCAGAGCCAGGAATTTGGGAACGCGCCCCCCAGCCCTGCACTCAGCTCCCGGAGCAAGGTGCCCGTCCTGACCCTCCCCTTCAGCTAGGACAGGAGGGATGGGCAGAGCCGGGAATCTGGGAACGTGCCCCCAGGCTGTTCCCAAATTGATGATCCCAAATGAGGATGCACTCCTGCTGGGAGCTGCACCCCAGTGCAGGGATGGGGGGCAGGGATCACATCACCCAGTGGGAGAGGGGGTTTCTCCCCAAAGCACACCCCACTCCCCCAGCCCTGGGACACCCACCTTCAGGGCCAGGAGGGACATTTGGGAGGAAAGCCACGCTGTGTCCCGGCTGTGGGAATGCTGGTGGAAGCTTTGGGAGGTGGTTGCTGGCCCTGTGTGCAAATTCCAGTTGAATTCCCACTCTGGTCACGGCCACCTCCCCCACCTCGCTGTCCCGACCCACCTCGGGGGGGAGGGGGGTGGGAACCCCCGTCCCACACTCTCGGCATTAGCCGTGTGTCCCCCCCGAGGGTGACACCGGTGCCAGGCCAGGAGCAGCTGGTGGCATCTCCTCTGTGTCCGGCGTCCTTCCAGCGGGGACAGTCCTTGTGCTGGGCACGGCGTGGGGCTGGGACATGATCCTCTGGATTTACCAGCCGGACCCAGGGTCTCCCAGCCCCCCACCCCCCTCCCCTCATCCCCCGCACACTACAGGGGTGCAGCCACACGTTTTTTCATTATTTTTTTGGAGCCTGGCGATTGGTTTTGGCTGCACTAAATGCTCGAGGAGCAGCGTGTGCTGGGGCCGAGCTGTCCCGGTGGGCGAGCTGACCCCCCCTCAGCCCATCCCCCGTGGGGCTCTTTCCCCAGGGCTGCAACCGGGAACACGAATTCAGAAGAAATCGGGGGGAATCGCCCTTTTCCCCGAGCGGGGCTGGTGCCCACGCCGGGCTGCGAGCCCCCCGCCCGGGCTGGGGGACCCACCGGGCAGAGTCACGGGGAGCCCCGGGGGGAGATGGGTGTCACGGCCGCCTCCCCCCATGTCTCGGCGCGGGGGGACACGGGGACACGGCAGCCCGGGGAGGGTTTGGGGGCGGCCCCGGCGGCGGGGGG
>NW_020885008.1:752794-763434 GCF_003945725.1 Corapipo altera | reverse complement strand
TCCCTATGGATGGGTGTTCCCTGTGAGTGGCTGTCCCTGTGGGTGGGTGACCCTGTGGATCAGTGTTCCTGCGGGTGGGTGACCTTATGGGTGTGGGATCCTACATGTGGATGACCCTGTGGATGGGTGTTCCCTGTGGGTGGGTGTTCCCTGTGGATTGATGTTCCTCAGGGTGGGTGGCCCTGTGGACTGATCTCCCTGTGGATTGGTGACCCTGCACATGGACAGCTGTTCCTGTGAATGCTCCCATCTCATGGTCCTGTTGTTGTGGGAGCATCCGTGGGGACAGGGCTGTGTAAGTTTGGGACAGTGACACCCAGGTGAGGGGACAAGGGGACAGTCCTTGCCCTCTGTGTTTCCTCCCAGGCCATGGGATGTGTGGGGGTGATGGGGGCTCTGGCTCCACAGGGAATAAATCGTCTGTCTGACCTGGGAGAGCCGAGCCCAGGGGGTGTCCCAGACAGGGCGAGGGGACACCGTCCCGTGGGGACAGTGCCTCTACCCCCAGGGCACGAGGTGAGAGGTCAGTGACAGCTCCTGTCCCCCCCAGGGCACGAGGTGAGGGGAGGTGAGGGGTCGTGCTCGGTGGCAGCGTCAGCAGGAGGAAGCTGAACACGAGCTCTGGCTATTTTTGGGTGCCCGTGGTGACACACTGGGGCCAGACACAGGGAGAAAGTGTCCCCAGGTCACTCAGGGACTTGGTCACTCTGACCCCAGAGTCCCTAGGACGAGGGGACGCGCTGCAGCCATGGGGCTCAGGGACACCCGAACCCCCAGCTGGGTCCCTCTGGAGACAGGGGATGGGGGCAGGAGGAGGACTGTCCCCAGGGACTGGGGGACACTGAATCCCATGGCCACGGGTGATCCCACATCTGGGATGGCTCTGGGGGATGCACTGACCCCGACCCCACTGTCACTGGAGCCCGAAGTGAGGGGACACGTGGGAGGGTCCCACAGCCCCGTGCCTGTCCATGTCCCCAGCGTCCCCCCGACACACAGAGCATCCCTGGGGGCACACGTGTGTGTCTCCACACACAGGGGTCACATATGTACCCCCACATGCACACGGAGCAGGGACAGGGTCACGTGTGTCCCCCCATACACAAGGAGCTGGGGGCTGAGGGGGGTCACACATGTCCCCACACACTCCCTTGGAGTCCCTAAATGTCCCCACACACCTCCTGGTGCTCCCCGTGCCTCCGTGTCCCCAGCCCAGCCTCCCTGTCCCCCGAAGGGCACTGTCCCTGCCGGTGTCCCCAAGTTCTGACCCTGTGCCACCGCCACGGGCAGCACCCGCCCCCTCCCCACGTCCCCTGCGGTGGGCACACACCCCGTGCCCAGCCCTGCCCTGCCTCAGTTCCCCACAGCCCGCATCCCCGGCCCCGCCGCGCCCCGCCGAGCCCGCGCACAGCTCATGACACAAGTGCCCCTCTCTCTGTCTCTGCCCCAGCCCGGGGGGCCCGGCGGGGGTCGGTGGCCGGTGGCGGGTGTCCGGGTGGCCGTGCCGGGAGTGGCCGCTGCCAGCGCTGCCAGGGGGAGTATTTCTGGAGCGCTGTGCTCTTTCCAATCATGTGATGAGGACGTTATTTAAGGCGGTGGCGGGGCCGCAGCAGCTGCAGCCGGTGCCACGCTCGCAGCGCCGAACCTCCTGAGAGCCCCTCGCCATGGTGGAAGCCTTCGCGGGCACCTGGAAGCTGGTGGAGACCAACAATTTCGATGAGTACATGAAGGCTCTGGGTGAGTAGGGGGGGCTGAGCGGGGTTGGAGTCACATCGTCACCTTTTTTTCTTTTACACACCCCTCTACCCCAAATTGCCCGGTGAAGCCCCCCACACGCGGGGGTCTGGCGTGGAGGGACTCGCAGGCGGTGGGGGGGTCGCTGCTGCCTGGGTGGGTGCTTTTTTGGGAGGGGCTCTGGGGTTCTGTGCGCGGAGGTTTGGGCTGGGTGAGGGGGTCTCGAGCTGGGTGAGGTGGTCTCGTTCTTCCCCTGGGCAACCCTTGGCACAGGGTGGAGGGATGAGGTGCCTCCCCCCGGGTGCTGGGAGCCACCCGGGACCCCCCAGCCCTTACTGGCCCCCAAGCCCCCCAGCACCCAGCCCCAGCCCCCGCGCAGGGTGCGTCCCCCACGCCGGAGCAGAGCAGGGAGGGGGCACAGGCACCAGTGCCCCCCTTACCCAGCCCGGGAGCTGGTGGGCGCCGGTGCAGGATCCATCCCTTAGCAACGACAGCATTCCCTGGATGCCCCTTTGTGCCCCAGAGCCCCCCCAAGTGTGGCAGGCACGCAAAGCCCCCCAGGACCGTGAGTGGGGAGCAGTTTTGGGGATGAATCACGGGGAGGGAGGGAGAGCTCCGGGGTGATGCCGCAGGGATCAGAGGAGCATCCTGCCCCTCCATCGCCCTCACCCCCCACCCTCTCCCCTCAGGCGTGAGCTTTGCCACGCGGCAGATGGCCGGGCTCACCAAGCCCACCACCATCATCGAGGTGAACGGAGACAAGGTCACCGTGAAGACCCAGAGCACCTTCAAGAACACCGAGATCAACTTCAAGCTGGGCGAGGAGTTCGACGAGACCACGGCGGACGACAGGCACGTCAAGGTGAGCCCCCGGCCCTGCCCCCGGCCCTGCCCACCCCACAGAGGCTCTCTGGGCTCCGGGGGGTTCATCCCGTGGCTCCAGGGTTCTGTCCTGGTTGCCTGTGGAAGGGGAACACCCCTCTGCCCGCCGGGGTTGGTGCTTGAGCCTGGTCTGGTCCACACAACCCCCCCTCAGCCCATCTTGCAGCTCTGGGAGCAGGATGGGCCCCGGAGCTGACGGGAAGGTTGTGCAAGAGCCAGGCTTGCAAGTGCCAGCTTGCTCAAGAGGAGGCCAGGGGATGTAGTGGGGTGGTGGTGAGTGTCCCCACTCCAGGGGGAGAGGAGCACAAGACCTCTTTTTTGAGCCCCCTCTTTGCTGAGCCCCCTCTTTGCCTGCCCTCCCAAGCAGGCATCCCAGCAGGGATGGAGTACCCGGACAATCCCACCCGGCTGGTGCCTCCCCAGGGGCTGATGCATCCCCGGGGGTCCCTGGGGAGCCCAAAATCTTCTGGGCAGAGCTGTTCCTCACCAAAAGAGCAAGGGAAAAATCACCTGAGGGAGGTCAGAGCACCTTTCATGGCCTCTCCCACCCTGCAAAGACATTTTCCCTTGCAGGACTGACCCAGCCCCTGCTTTTCCCTGGTTTCCAGCTGCTGGTCCCGCACACCACTGAATCCCCAATCCCCCGTGCAGGGAGCAGCTGGCAGCCCCGTGCCCCCCACACAGCCCGGGGGGGACCTCAGGGGGCACCTTGAGGCTTGCTGGGCACAAAACCCCTTCCCGGCCCCAAAGCAGGAAGCACGAGAGCTGAGCAGGGAGTGAGGATGGGGGGAAGGGAGGGAGTGTGAGCCGGGCAGACACGGGGCAGCAGGGCCCTGCCCACCCCCATTCCCACCCCCATTCCCACCCTCCGGAACTGCTGGAAACTGTTCAAAGCAGCAGGAACGTGTGACCAGCCAAGAGCTCCTGCCCAGCCCGGGGACGTGGTGCCCCTCGGCCGGGGGCCAGAGGGCACGTGATGGTTCAGCAGGGGCCAGGACGAGCCATGGGCTGCAGGGCTGGGGCAGGGGGGATGTGTGGAGCTGTGGGGCACCCACGACTGCATGGAATCATGGAATGGTTTGGGTTGCAAGGGACCTCAAAGCCCATCCTGTTCCACCCCCTGCCGTGGGCAGGGACACCTTCCACCAGCCCAGGTTGCTCCAAGCCCCATCCAGCCTGGCCTTGGACACTTCCAGGGCTGGGGCAGCCACAGCTTCTCGGGGCAACCTGGGCCAGGGCCTCCCCACCCTGACAGGAAAAGCTTCTCCCCAGAATCCCATCTAACCCTGCCCTCTGGCAATGGTTTCCAGGGCTGTGGGGCACTCAAATTGCTGTAGGTACCCCAACTCTTGGGCACCTGAGCAGTGGGGACAACCCAGCTGTAGGGAGAGCTGAGCTCTGGGGGAGCACCCAGAGCCCTGTGGGGTCCTGGGGCTGTGGGGACACAGGAGCTATGAACCGACCCAAGCCATGGGGGCACCCGAGGGGCAGCCCCGGCGCTGGAGGGGCGGGGTGGGGGGCACAGGGCAGGATGGGGCCGGGGCAGTGCCTGTCCTGGCACAACCCCGTGCAGTCACACCACCCTTGGCACGGCCGGGCTCGGGGCTGAGTCAGCAGCAGCGGCCCGGCGAGCAGAGGCGCGTTTGCCGGATCAGCTCCTCCAAAAGCCCTCCCAAGCCCTCCGGAGGGCAGAGAAGCTGCGGTTCCAAGCGCCGGTACCTGCCCCGATACCCGCGCCGCCTCCCTGAGCCCTCCGGGGCCGGGGGGCCGCGCTGGGGAGCGGCCGGGCTCAGCTCCCGGGGCCAGGCAGCAGGATGCGGCCCTGGGCAGGGCTCCCTGCGCTGGCCCCGGGGCAGGGAGGGCACGCTGGGGCAGCCGAGGCAGAGGACAGTGCAGGACCTGTCCCGGGTTGAGGAGGACTAACCAAGCCGGGTGGGATGATCCCAGATGGGCATCCCGAGGGTGGCACCCACAGCCTGATCCTGAGCACTGAGGGGCTCCAGCGTGAGCAAAGGACACCCAACACCTTCCTCTCCAAGGGATAAAGCCCCCCCAGAGCCCTGAGAGCCTGGGAAGGAGGGTTTCACAGCAGGCCTTATCTCTCCCCACAGTCTGTGGTGAAGCTGGACGGCGGGAAACTCGTCCACGTGCAGAAGTGGGACGGGAAGGAGACATCGCTGGTGCGGGAGCTGAAGGATGGGAAGTTAACTCTGGTAAGGAAAGGGTGTTAAAGCCGGGAAGGGCTCGGTGCAGGGCAGGCCAAGAGCTGGACTAACCCCTCTCTCATCATGTGCCCCCAGACTCTCACCATGGGCAACGTGGTCTGCACCCGCACCTACGAGAAGGCGACATAGACGCTGCCCCAGCCCCTGCTGTCACCCAGTGCCACGTCCAGCCCACACCCCACATCCCCACCCGTGCTGGGCACAGCTCCACGTGGGACTGGAGCTGCTGCACCGCCGGGACTTCCTGCTGTCCCCACCCCAGAGCCCCCCCAGGGCCTGGGGGTGGGTTTGTGGTTTCTTGTTGGGGTTGGTTTTTTTAATTAATAATGGGAAAACTCGCATGGAAAAAAAATAAAGGCCGTGTTGTTACAGCTCTGTGGTCGGTTTGCTTGGAAAAGGCTGGTCTGGCATGTGCCCATCTGCAGTGTTCAGCCACCACACAGGGTTCAACCAGCCCTGGCAGGGATGGGGTTAATGCCCACTGATCCCTGGAGCCCATTTCTCCAAGCTGTGGAAACAAGAGGCTGTGATGGTTAGAAATGTGCTTTCCCAGGGGGAATATTTGTTCAGTCCCACGGCAGCTCTGCCCATGGATTGCCCAGGATCCAGACAAGCTCCTTCCCTGGAGAGGGATCCTTCCACCAGGGCAGGACTGGAATCAAGGTCCCGAGCACTTGGTGGCTGGTTTTGGGAAGGGAACTGGTCCCGAGGGGGATGCAGCCATGGGGAACTGGGGTGAGCAGCACAGGAAAGGGCAAAGCACACGGGGAAGGGACAGGCTGCACCAGCAACCCCAAATCCTCCTGCTGTGACACCAACAGGGAGTTGCCAACCCCACTCTGTCCTCCCTGTAGAGCCAGAGGCAACAGGAAAGACTCACCTCCCCAATTCCTTCACCACATCTGTCCCAGCACGGAGGAGCTGCTCCTGCTCCTGGCAGACACCCCCTGCGGTCACTGCCCAGCCCCTGCCATCCCTTCCCCCGACCTTCAGCTCCAGTTACAAGATTTATGCTCCAGCTGCTCCCTTACAGAAGGCACCAGGCTTCTCCTATGGGTTGCCTCACCACACACCCCCTTCCCACCCCAGGGACCTGGGGAAGCAGCCAAGACTTCCAAAAAAACCCTTTCCTGGAGGTCTGTGCCCTGTTCCTTCCCTGCCCGAGTGTGGCGGGGACAAGAAAAGAGCAGCTACAAAGTACAGTTGGAAATGGAAATGGCAGAGATTTCTTTTCCATCACTTTCCAAGGCAGCAAACACTGCAGAGTGTTTACTGACAATATCTCCACTCCCCACGTGCTTCTCGCTCCTCCACTCCCAGTGTTTGCAGACCAAGAGGGAGCTGGGGCAGCTTTGCAGCCCAAAGCCAAGGAGGGGGGGACGTGGTCCCACCCAGGGCCCAGCAACACCCACTGCTGTCCCTGAGCAGTGTGGGGACAGCCTGGCAGTGCCACCTCAGCTCTGCAGGAGCTGATGTCACCCAGGCTCCCGCTGGCAGCGCATCCACGAGGCTGCAGGACAGGAGAGGTGCCCTGGCGAGGTGCCTGGGAGAGGTGCCCTGCAGGGTGTCATGAGCCTGTCCTGGCACGAGCTGTGGGAGAAAGGGGCAGCCTGTGCCAAGGTGACAGAGGACAACCTGTAGCAAGGTCACACCTGTAACACACCGGTAACACCACGTGCCTGGGTGACTTTGAGAAGGAAACTCTGTCCCTGGTTCCTGCTGGCTGCTCGTGGTGTGCACCAGGGACTGGCAATGCCAGCTCCCCACCCTGCCCCTGCTCATTCCCAGGGCTACTTCCTGTGCTTCTTCTTCTTCTTCTTCTTCTTCTTGGGAGCCTTGGAATGCTTGCTCCTCTTGCTGGAGGGCTGAGCCCCCGAGCTGTCCGAGTCCGAGCTGCTCGAGTCTGACTCTGAGGACTCCTTCGCCTTGTGCTTCTTTTTCTTCTTCTTCTCCTGGGAAAACAAATGGAAAACATGCAGGAACACTGTCACCTGTGCTCACCAGGGCAGCAAGGGGCTTTGTGCCCCTGTGCCTCACAGCTGTTCCTGCCAGGAAAGGGCACTGTGCCCCAGGAGGCAGGAGTTAACCCCCACTGTGGGCCCACAGCTGCAGGAGCCAGGGACAGGGGATGGCACAGACCAGAGCAGGGGGGAGCAACATGGAAAGCCAAGCCTGGAAAGACTTAGACCAAAAGGAGAGTCCCTGCCCTCACTCCATGGTGAGAGCTCACTCTGTTATTTAAGGCTGATCTTTACTAATACAAGTTGGAAGGATGAAGCTTTTTAGCCCAAAAAACGGGTTTCTGAAATAGCCACGAGCACCATCCCTGTACCCTCACCCCATCAGCAGCCCCCAGAATGCCAGGAGATGGTCAGTGATGTGCTGGAGCTCTCCAAACACAGCTGCTCCTGGCAGGGGAGCCCAAGCTGTGCCCATCAGAGCTTCCTGCAGCTGGGATGAACCCAGTGCCCTCCCAGCACCCACGGCTCTGGGCACACCCTCCCTCCCTGCAGTGCCCCCCCCCCCCCCCCCACTTCCCATTATACCCCCTCCTGCCCCTCAACTTCCCATTGCACCCTCTCCTGCCCCACAACTTCCCCTGCCCCTCCTCTTCTGCTCTCCAATTTCCCATTGCACCATCCTGTGCTCCCCAACTTCCCCTGCACCCTCTCCTGCTCTCCTGGATTCCCACTGCACCCGCTCATGCTCCCCAACTTCTTCTGCACCCCCTTCTCCTCCCCAGTTTCCCTTCCACATCCTCTTTCTCCCCAACTCCCACTGCACTCCCTCCTGCCCCCCAACTTCCCACTGCATCCCACCCTGCTCCCCAACTTTCTCTGCAACTCCTCTCCTGACCCCCAACTTCCCCTACACCCCCATCTGCTCCCCAGTTTCTCTTCCACCCCCTCCTGATCTCCTGGATTCCCTTGCACACCCTCTTCCCCCCCAGCTTCCCTTGCACGCCTTCCTGCTCCCCAAATTTCTCTGCACCCATCCTGCTCCCCAACTTCCCTCACACCCCCTCCTGCTCCCTACCTTCCCTTTGCACTCCCTCCTGTTCCCCAACTTCCCACTGCATCCCCGTGCTCTGCACCATCCCTTGCACCCCCTCCTGCCCAACTTCCCCCTGCAGGCCCTCCTGCTCTCCACCTTCCCTTGTCCTCCCTCCTGCCCCCCACACCTTCCTGCTCCCCACCTTCCCTTTGCATCCCCTCCTGCTCCCCAACTTCCCAGTGCACTCCTGCTGCTCTCCTGGATTCCCACTGCACCCCTTCTTCTCCCCAACTTCCCACTGCACCCCCTCCTCCTCCCCAGTGTCCCTTCCACCCCCTCGTGCTCTCCTGGATTCCCTTGCACTCCCTCCTGCTCTCCCATATTCCCCCCTCTCCATGACACATGGAGCCCCCCAGGCTGTGTTTCTGCAAAGCCCTGAAGCAAAAGCTCTCCATCATTTGGATGCAGAACAAGAACAGCTGGTGCTGGAATAAAAGTCACAAGGAACTCTGAAATGCAGCTAAACCCTCAAATTTGAGGCACGTGAGGAACCACCAAGCAGAGATTACCCTGAGATCAGGCCTGGGTGCACCAGAATTGCATCAGCAGAGCACCCCAAAGCACTGAACACTGTTTGATGATGGAGAGCAGCAATTTGTATGTATTTAATCAGAAAACAGTGCTGGGGAGAGGATGTGATCAGCCTGTGCTGGCAGCACACACAGCCCAGCTGCTGCATCCCCTTCCAGCACGGAGAGGGGGAATGCTGGGGCCACCCAACCCCCATCCTGCAAAAAACTGAGGGATCCCCTTTCTTCTGGGAACTAGAGGGAAGCAGGTAAGTGGGCCTCTAAAAATAATTGTAATATCTTGCATATATTTAATATAAAGCTCCAACTTCCCAACCAAAAGCAACACCGGCCTATAACAGGGAGCTACCAATTCATCCATGGCCACATCAGCAGCAAAGAGAGACTTCCCTGGCAAATGTCTATCAGGGAATCATGGAATGGTTTGATTTGGAAGGGATCCTAATGATCAGCTCGTTCCATCCCCTGCCATGGGCAGGGACACCTTCCACCAGCCCAGGTTGCTCCAAGCCCCGTCCAACCTGGCCTTGGACACTTCCAGGCATCCAGGGGCAGCCACAGTTTCTCTGCCCAACCTGGGCCAGGGCCTCTCCACCCTCACAGCCAAAAATTCCTTCCCAATATCCCATCTAACCCTGCCCTCTGGCAGTGGGAAGCCATTCCCTGTGTCCTGTCCCTCCATCCCTTGTCCCCAGTCCCTCTCCAGCTCTCCTGGAGCCCCTTTAGGCCCTGCAAGGGGCTCTCAGCTCTCCCTGGAGCCTTCTCTTCTCCAGGGGAACCCCCCCAGCTCTCCCAGCCTGGTTCCAGAGCAGAGGGGCTGACCAGGAATTTTTGCTCTATTCAAGGACGTAAAGAGGACACGAGGGAAGAACAAAGGAGGGTTTCATGGAGCAGGGATGGGCAGTGAGGTGACCCAAGCCTGTGAGAGTGCCTGGGATAGCCCTGGACAGCCCCAGTGAGGAATGTGGCCCAGCCAGGACAGCTCCTCTGACCATCCCAGTTTTTAGGCATCCATGCTCCAAGAGAGCAGCACCTACCCAGGTGCCCACATGTACAGGACCGGGCACAACCCTCCCAAACTGTTCCCTTCCACACTTTAACCCCTCAACCACAAACTTCCCCTGAGGAGCCAATTGCTTTGGGAAAGTGTCCTCATGTGGAGAGAAGAGAAGGCTGATTCCTCCCTCTTCCATTAGCTCCAGCCACTTCCATACAAGTGCAGCTTCCCTACAAATATTCCTACCCCAGATTATGGAGAGACAAGCTGAGTCTGTATTTCCTTTAAAACCAGGGACACGATTTCTCATGGATTGGGTGTCCCAGCACCAGGCACAGCCTGTCAATTAGGGAATAAAGAAGGGAGCTGGCAGCTTATTTAATGTGAAAGAGAACAATTCTTTTAGGGAGGCAGAAGAGCCAAGACAACACTTGGTTTGGAGCTGTGCAGAGTCCTCTGGGATTCCAGGGAAGGGAGCAGAGGATGGAGTCACTCCACACCCAGCAGACCCTTGGCATTACCAGGTTTTGTAGCTCCACAATCAAAATCGAGTGTCCACATTTTCCTGCGGGATAACAAGACTCACTATAAATCCTACAAATCCCCAGCCCACACACACACACAAAAAGCAAATCCTCACAGTCTTTGGAATAGGATGGGAAAGAGTTAAACCTTCCAAGGAAAGGGATGCAGCAAGGAGAATTTTCTCAAGCTTCCCCAGCCCCTGCACATGGTGAGAAAGTTTGACAAGGCCTTAAGAACCAAGAGAGTTTCATTCCAGGGCTTGGGAAACTTTGTGAGGATGTGAGGGCTGCAGGCAGGACAGGATGTCACACAGGGTTACAGGGGACACAGCACACGTGGGCATTGTGCTGCCTGCAAAAAAACAACAACCCCTCAGTGCCTCCTTTTTGGGGCTCTTAAGAGCCAGAGTGCTGCTCTGAGACAGCAGGAGCCTTTTTCCTGGCACACACAAAAAAAGAGCCTTTTTTCTGGGATTTTCAGGGTGTCCTGTGCAGGGCCAGGAGTGGGACTTGATGGTCCTGGTGTGTCCCTTCCAACTCTGGATATTCCATGATTCCGTGACTCTTCCAGTGCAGCAGTGCAGGGAGTAAGTGAGAAACACAAGAGCTGAGCATTCCTTAAGGGAATTCCTTATGGGAAGCTGAGCCTGCCCCATCCCTGGAAGTGTCCAAGGCCAGGTTGGACAGGGCTTGG
>NW_020885008.1:739889-752694 GCF_003945725.1 Corapipo altera | reverse complement strand
GCTTGAACGTCCCTTCCAACTCAGGCAATTCCATGATTCTCTGGAGCATCCTGCTGCAGGACCTCAGAATTCCCTAAAATCCAGCATCCCACTGCTCACCAGTGAAGGTTTCCATGGGGAATTCTGGGATATTTGGGGATCAGGGTGGGTTTGGAGGTACTGTGGTGAATTTTTGTAGGAATTTAATGGGCCTTTGGGCAGATTTGGAGGCATTTGGGGTGGCTTTTCATGGGCTTTGGAGCTATTTTGATAGGATTTTCAAGGATTTGGATGGATTTTGAGGGCATTTTGGGATATCTGGAGGGTATTTTGATGGGATTTGGGGGGTTTGGAGGATTTGGGAATGATTTGGGGGGTTGAGTGTATTTTGCATGTATTTCAGGTGGCTTTGATGGAATTCGGGAATTTTTGGAGGTGGTTTTGTGAGTTTGGGAATATTGGGGGGATTTGGGGAAAATCTGGGATATATCAGGAGATTTGAGGGTGTTTCAGATGCATTTCACATGTTTTGGGGGTATTTTGTTGCAATTTTGGGCCATTTTGATGGGACCTGGGGATATTCTGATTGAATTCTGGTGGTTCAGTGGGGAATTTTGAACACTTTGGGAATTCTGAAGCGAATTCCATGAATTTGGGGGAATTTTGATGGATTTCAGTGGTATTTTGAGTGCATTTTGATGGGATTTGGGTGGATTTTAGAGGTCTCTTGGGTGAATTTCAGTGGTATTTGGGGTATTTTATGTGGATTTTGGTAGTGTTTTGATGGAATTCTGGGGAAAATGTGTGGATTTGGGGAAACCTGGAATATTTTGTGCTATTTTGGGGTGATTTTGTCTGGGTTCATTTGCTCTGCTTCAAGAATGTTACAACAGCTCGTTCCTTCTCAAGGTATTTGGTTTTGAGATAAGAGGGGAGTGTCCAGAAACGCTCCCAGAACTTGAAATATTTTTCAGCAGACCCTTTTGGGGAGTTATGGCCTCGTTTCAACGTTTTCTGTCTGTCCTTGGGGAAAAATTGAGAGTGGATTTCCACACAGATGCCAGCCTGCATCTCCAGGGAGGTGCCAAGAACCCTCACAGGCTTCTTTTTTATTTTTGATTTTTATTCCACCACCCAGTTTAATTCCTAACAAGATTCACTACATAAATCTAAAGGTGTTTTTGCAACCCTTGTTTGAGGAGCAGTCAGAATTAATCTGAGGAGGAGAATCCAGTCTGTAGGCAGTAAATAAGTAGAGCCAGGCTCAGAAAAGCAGGGATTAAGCACAGTGTGTGAAGGGCTGTGCCCCCAGCTACTGTCATGTAGGAACTAGTAAAACAAGCCCAAGTGAGGATGGAGTGAGGCTGGATGAGCCACAGGTCACAGAACAAACACCAAGGTGTGGTTTTTACAGGAAGAGACAACAGCTGCAGGCAGAGCACCTGGAATCCTTCTACAAGGTGGGAAAAAGCAGCAAAGCCTTCAGAAAGCCCCAATTCCAACCATCATCACAAAACCACCCCAGTGTGACTGAGGAGATGGGATTGTTTCTGTAGGATTTAAATGGAAGGGGTTACCCCTGGGTGAACACTGTGGATGTTTCCTTGGGAGGCAGAGGAGAAGGCAGGATCAAAGGGCTCAGCTCTTCCCAGCACTCCTGCCTCCCACACAGGCCCAGCAGGGACACACTGCTGTGTTCCCACAGGAGCTCCCTCACCCCCTGACCCAGAGGAAAAGGGACAGGGACACACAGCCCGTGCCTGCCCAGCTGTCACACACTGCCCAGAGGTGCTCCCACCACTGCAGCACGGAATCATGGAGTTGTTAGGGTTGGAAAAGACCTCTAGGATCATCAACCCCCCCAATTTGGTCACCACCAAATTGTATCCTGAGGTGCCACATCCACCTGATTTAATTCTTCCAGGGATGGGGCCTCCACCACCTCCCTGGGCAGCCCCTTCCAAGGTCTGACCACCCTTTCCAGGAAGAAATTCCTCCTGATGTCCAACCTGACCCTCCCCTGGCACAGCCTGAGGCCGTTCCCTCTCCTCCTGTCCCTTGTTCCCTGGGAGCAGAGCCCGACCCCCCCCCGGCTCCCCCCTCCTGTCAGGGGGTTGTAGAGCCAGAAGGTCCCCCCTGAGCCTCCTTTTCTCCAGGCTGAGCCCCCCCAGCTCCCTCAGCTGCTCCTGCTGCTCCAGCCCCTTCCCAGCTCCCTTCCCTTCCCTGGACACCCTCCAGCATCTCCACTTCTCCCTCAAATCACTTATTTTCTCTGGGATTACAGGAGGCAGGAATGTGCTCACAGGGTGATCTGTCACTACAGGGACTTGTGTCACTGTCACATCAGTGCCTGTGCCACAGCACAGACCTGGAGCTACAGCTACATCCTGTAAATGAAGGAAAAAATTGAGGAGCCATTGGGAAGGCAAGGTGAGAAAAAAGGGAATGAGAAGCTCAGAGTACCTCTGTGAGGAGAGGAACCTCTGGGGAGAGGGAAGAGCACCCAGAGACTGCCAGAAAGCATCAGGTCTAGGAAAGCAGAAAAAGCTGATCCTGAACAAAGTGTCAATCCTGTTGCTCTGGCACTAAGTGGAGGTGGGTTCACTGGGGAGTGGCAGCTCCCTGCTCCTCATTTAAGAATCCAGCTCCACACTGATGTCACACACGTGGGATGGGCCAGCCAGGGGACTGTCACTGGGTAAAATGAGCTATTTCTATGCTGTGTAAATCCCTGGAGCTGCAGCCAGGCAGGGAAGCACATGGTGGCTCCTAGACCAGCTCACAGCAGGCACTCAGACAACAAGGCAGCTATTCATGTCGAGGAGCCCACATCCTGCCTCCAGGAAAGCTCCAAGTGTTATTATTCCAGCTCTGGCAAACATCTGAGCACTTTTGATGTCCTCCTTGAGAAGGGAGGAAGATGAAAGGGACAAGCAAGATTTAAAGGAAAGCTGTTAATACACCAAACCAAAGAAAAATAGGAACAAATTGAAGACAGTGACCCCCATATCCTGTAGTGTCAGCAGGGCAGGACTCCACTGGGAATGCCCATCCGGGTGGATGTGGAGTTATTTGTGCACCTCTTAGTGTAATTTTTCCCCACAACATTTAAATAACTTGAGTCTTTACCAGACAAATCACCATCCCTGCAAGAGGGAAGAGACTCAAGGCAGGAGAAGGGTTGTGGAATTGAGAACAGAGAAGCCCAGTGTCTGGGGTCTGGAAAGGTGAGAGGCACAGCCAGCCTGGATTCTGAGGGATGACTCAGTTCAATCCCATGATTCCAAGATCAGAACAGAAAGTAAACTACGAGGATTTTCTGCAATGACACTCACAGACATTCCACTCTGGAGTAGGAGCCTACACAGTGTGGAAGCAGAGGACATCTTGAGATGGAACCTGGCACAGGGTCTGTGACCAAGAGAGATCCTCTTCCCACCTCTGGATCAGCTCTCCAAGTGCTCCTGAGCAAACAGGAGCTGCACATTTGAGATCAAATCAACACTAACTGTGTTTGGTGCTCAAATCAGACTCCTCCACCTCTATTCAGTGTTTCCCCCAGAGGGTGGCTGGGCACTGAACAAGCTCCCCAGGGCAGTGGGCACGGCCCCAAACCCACCAGACCTCAAAAGGCTGTTTGGACAACGCTCTGAGGGACAGGGTGGGATTGCTGGGGTGTCTGTGCAGGGCCAGGAGCTGGACTTGATCATCCCTTCCAATTCAGAACATTCCATGCTTCTCCTGGCAGCATCTGCAGCCTCTCCCACCAGTATCAGCACTGGTGTAACCCCACAGTGAGCTGGGAGAACCCAGCCCTCAGGAGCTGGTTCTCACTGTGCCATCACTGACACCATCCTTGTCCCTCTCCTGGAAAGCCCAAAATCCATCACCTCTGCTTCCTGTCCCTCTCCAGGGACACAGAGGTCACAGAGCTGCAAAGAGGAAAACAGTAAAGAAAAAGGGCTTTGGAACTGTAAATAAACGTGGTACTGCAGTTGTGAAGGGGCTGATAAAAGTTTGATTATTTATTGAAGTCTAGAATTGGAATAAGTTGTGGTTGACCCATCCCTGGAAGTGTCCAAGGTCAGGCTGGACGGGGCTTGGAGCAACCTGGGATAGTAGAAGGTGTCCCTGCCCATGGCAGGGGGTGGAATGAGATGAGCTTTAAGGTCCCTTCAACCCAAACCAGTCTGGGATTCTATCAATAGTCTTTGCTGTATAAACCTGACTCCTAAAAGTTCTTGGTTTGGGTTCAGGCCTCCCCTGCATTTCATCCCAGTACACTCTGAGCCAAAGGTCAAACACTGCACATAAAAATACTCTTATCTCTTGCCATTTTCCCATGGATTTTCACCTTCTGGCTGGGTCAGGATACCCCCTGGAGCCAGAAACTGGGCACTGAGCTCGGATCAAAGGTGTGAGGGCAAAGGGAGGGAAAACAGGTTATTGGCAAGAACCACATTCAGGAAACTAAAGCAATTCCCACAGAGCCTCACAAAGACCAGGAGAAAAATAATAATCCTTTTCTCACTCCAAGAAATACCTTTGGGGGGCTGTGTGTTAAAGGCCTTGGGGGGCTGTGTGTTAAAGGTCTTTGGGGGGCTGTGTGTTAAAGGTCTTTGGGGGGCTGTGTGTTCCAGCACAGAACCAGCTTAAAGGCAGTTTAACAAAAATAGAGGGAGAGTTTAAGAGTGACTAAAAAGTCTGCAGAGGAGATTGCTGTGTTGCTACAGGATCTGCACAAATCTGAGCCACTTTCTCAGCCCAGAACTGGTTACTCAAACCCACGTTGCTGTAGTAACTCATAGAGCAAACTACTCATCCCACTTTTCCAGGTCACCTCATACCTTTTTCCTCTTTTTTGAAGTCTCCTCAGCCAGGCTGGTCTTACTGTCTCCTCCGTGTCCTGCTGCTGCCTCCTCCTCCTCCTCCTCTTCTGGGATGAGGCTGTACTTGGTCCCTCCAGGCTGCATGAAACACTCCTTGGCAAAATGACCTGTAAAATAAGGGTTTGAAGGAGCAACTCATCCCCTTTTCCTTTTGCATTTCACACACCTGAACTGCTGCTGAGGATCTTTTTACTGTGACTCACAAGAAGACAAGCTACACTGGACATTTTTTGTCCTAAAATTTCAGCTGGTTTAACGTGCCCTGACTAAACAGGCCAGATAAAACACAACCCAGGTCATTCTGGAGAAATTAGTCAGGCAAAAACTAAGATGTTCTTGTCTGAACAGGACAACTGTAGAAACATGTCTGTGCAGGGGCTTAAACAGCATAGAAAGGTGTCTGGGAAAGGTAAACTGGTGTGATTGGCACCTGGTAAATGAGCCAAAGCCACAAATGGAGGGGAAGGCAGCTCATTTTGATTC
Organism: Corapipo altera; assembly: GCF_003945725.1. Classification (NCBI taxonomy): domain Eukaryota; kingdom Metazoa; phylum Chordata; class Aves; order Passeriformes; family Pipridae; genus Corapipo; species Corapipo altera. The sequence goes on along the minus strand of NW_020885008.1, from coordinate 747,343 downwards.
TACTCTGGAGATATCAAAGCTGACCTACTAATAGCTGAAGTGGAAACTCAGATAGCTGGCACCTGCCTGCTGTTAGGAGACAGCATCATTAAAACCAGACTGGGAACAGGTAGAATCCTACTTTTTCGGAGTTAAAATAGTATTTTATATATATATTCTTTAAAATAGTATTTTAAAGATACTTCTCTACCACTACAGAGCCCATACTCATTATTAACCTCCTCCAGAATAGCATAAACCCCATTCACCATTTGCTCCAAATAACATAAGGCAAGTAGGGCACAGCAAAAACTCCTGGACAAAAAACTACTTGATGCTTCAGCAACTTTCAAAAAGCTCCTGAAAGGTATCACACAAGTCAGGCTCCCAGTGCTGAACTGGGCAAGACACAGAGCTCAGCAGGTTAAAACCCCAGCCTGGTTTTAGCTCTAAGACACTGCCCCAAGCTAACAGTGCTCCACCAACAATGTGGGATTTCCATGGATCGTTGTTCAGGGTCAGATGATCTGCTGAAGGCCACGTTTGCTTCTTAAAATGCAAAATCAGGATGAGATCTCAGCTGTGAGGCACATTAACCAAACACTGCAAGCACTGAACTGTTCCCAGCAGGAATCACAGACTAGTTGGGGTTGGAAGGGCCCTCTGGAGATCACCCAGTCCATCCCCCTGCCCAGGAAGGGTCACCCAGAGCAGCTGACTCAGGGACAGTCCAGGTGGGTTTGGGATGTCTCCAGACAGGGAGACTCCACACCCTCCCTGGGCACCTGCTCCAGGCTCTGCCACCTCCATGGAAAGAAGTTCTTCCTCATGCTGAGGTGGAACTTGCTGTGTTTTAGTTTCTGCCTGTTGTTCCTTCTCCTGTCACTGGGTACCACTGAACAGAGCCTGGTACAACCTCTGACCCCCCTGAGAGGTATTTGTATGGATTGATATTTGTATGGATTGATAAGATCCCCTCTCAGCCTTCCCTTCTCCACACTAACCAGGCCCAGCTCCCTCAGTCTCTCCTCAGCAGAGATGCTCCAGTCCCTTAATCATCTTCGTGGCCTCTGCTGGACCCTCTCCAGCAGCCCAAAGGGGATGAGAATTTAAGAAATAAACTTTCATAAAAGGAGTTGAACTAAGTCTTTCATTTTTGTAACAAGAGACAGAAAATGCAGTTTTCAAATTCAGTCCTTACACACAACCATGTTAACAGGTTGCCCAGAGAAGCTGTGGCTGCCCCTGGATCCCTGGAAGTGTCCAAGGTCAGGTTGGAGCAACCTGGGCTGATGGGAGGTGTCCCTGCCCATGGCAAGGGGTGGAACAAATGAGTTTTTACAGCCCTTCCAACCCAAACCAGTCTGTGATTCTTCCCATGAGACAGACACTGATACAATCCTACCTGACTGGAACAAGGCTACACCAAAAGCTCCAGCCAGCCCTGCACAAACACACCTTTGCAGCCACACTTCTTGCACACAGTGTTCAGAACAGCCTCCAGGGTGATCTTCTGACTCGTGTAGTCCCTGAAGGAGCGTTTCTTCCTCTCATCCTGACTGGGAAGAGAAGGACAGTTCCATTTTCAATCCACCATCATCTTCCACCCCGTGTGTTTGTATGAACACAGCACAGCCAGAAGGTTTTTCAGAGGTTGCTCTACAGGCACAATTTAAGTAAACCAAAGAACAGAGATGACCCACAGCTCATTAGAACAAACCACATTGTTAACAGACTATTATGTGTCACCAGCTCCTTCTGAGATGAACTGAGCCCTCTCTGCACAAAGCAAAAACTCAGGGAGCTGCAGTTACATCCTTCATGTAAAATCTGTATTTTGGCTGTCACCACACATAAAGACAATTGCCCCACGTGGAAAAGAAAAGAACCACAGAATGGTTTGGGTTGGAAATCCACCCTGGCCTTGGACACTTCCAGGGATCCAGGGGCAGCCACAGCTTCTCTGGGCAACCTGGGCCAGGGCCTCCCCACCCTCACAGCCAACAATTCCTTCCCAGTATCCCATCTCTCCCTGCCCTCTGGCAGTGGGAAGCCATTCCCACCTGACCTGCTTTACTCTGCTCAGTGGATTTACCTACTCAAGGGCAACGTTGTTGGGATCGAGGTCTTTTCCCGTGCCTTGGTTAACAACCTTCATGGAGAGGGAGAGCTTCAGTTTGTCATCCTTCATCTGAAACAGAGACGTGGAATGAGCATAATTAATGACCATGATGTTAATTAATACACTTTGTCTGGTTAATTAATGGTCTGTAGTTCTGGAGGCCTACAGGGAAAGAGGGAAACTTGGGTGGCCAAAAGCAGCACCACCAAGGATGTGACACGAAAGGGCTTTGGTTCTGGTAATTTTTAGCTGTAATTAGCCCACTGTAGCTAATAAACCAACTACCTTAGGAACAAATAAAGGCTCAGGAATAACATAACTCACAACTACAGGTTGTTTGAGTTTAACATTCTGTTTTCAGTGTGACCAAAGCCCGGAGCTGTAGAAGGAAGTGCCTGTAGGAGAGCTTTGCTGTAATTCCCAAACCACCCACCCAAGACAGTTCCCCCTGGACGAGTCCTTGGGCCAACGTGCATCCTTAAAAATCCTTCAAAATCAAAGTTTATATTGTTTTTCCTATTTTAACCCTCTCATGAGACTAAAAATGTTTTCTGTGTCTCTATTAGGCACTATTCATTTCTGAATCCCCCAGCTCCTTGATCACTTTATCACTTTAGAAGCAAAAGCAAAAGTTGACATTTTGAGGTTTTTTTTTTCTTACAACCTTCTGCATTTTCCCCAATGCTGCTAATGAAACTACTCCTGTTTTGTTTATGTTTATTTGCAGGCAATCTAACAACCAAGTATTCCACTGTCTCCCTCTCCAACATGCTTCTCCCCTCTGCTTCCAGAGCAAAGAGGCCATGAACCCAACAACTGTGTTCTGGATAAAGAAAGCAGTGGCTTAATAGAAATTCAGACAAATAAAGTTTAAAATAATTAAAATAAGAAAGCACACCACAGGTGGCTAAAAAGAATCTGTGAAGTCCTTCATGTAGTTTTTATACAGTATGTAAGTAAAACCAAGTTTCTCAACCTGTTTCCCTTATCTCACACAAAATTCCGACCTTGTTTTGTACATCAACCTCACTGCCTCATTTCAGGGAAAAATAAAAGCATTTAAGGCTAGATCCTGTGCAACTTTGTGAGTCTTCCACCTTGAAAATAGTTAGTTTGCCTTGTTTCCATGGCTCAACAAAGCAAGAGTCTGGAGTTGGAGTTCTAAGGACTCTCTGAATGCAGATGACATGCCTTAATGTTACACCTTCTGCAGAAGAAAAGGGCAACATGGACTGCAGAGGGAAAGAAATGTATGAGCTCTTCTTTCAAAATGAACAAGTTGTTAGAGAGCACTCAAGGGAGGGTTATGAAGATGGTGAAGGGTCTGGAGGGGCCATGAGGAGCAGCTGAGGGCACTTGGTGTGTGCAGCTGGAGCAGAGCAGACTGAGGGCAGAGCTCAGCGGGGGCTGCAGCTCCTCCCGAGGGGCAGCTCCGATCTCTGCTCTGGGGGAGCAGGGACAGCACCCAGGGAACGGCTGGAGCTGTGTCAGGGCAGGCTCAGGTTGGATCTCAGGCAAAGGTTCTTCCCCCAGAGGCTGGTTGGGCACTGCCCAGGCTCCCCAGGGCAGTGGGCACAGCCCCAAGGCTGCCAGAGCTGCAGGAGGCTTTGGCTGATCCTCTGGGGCACAGGGGGTGACTCTTGGGGCTGGGCCTGTGCAGGGCTGAGGGTTGGACTCCATGAGCCTTGTGGTCCCTTCCAGCTCAGGATCCTAATTCTGTGAAATCCCTTTTCCTGACCTGCACTGTTGGAAGTCCCAGAAGGGATGTGCCCAAGGGCACAGCTGGAGGTGCAGAGAATTCACTTGGCTGTAAAACAGAGCCCAGCAAAGTGCCAGTAACACACAGCCCCTGGCACAGCTCCCACGACATTTAAGGACATTTGACCCCCACAGCACTAAAGAAGGAGAATTAAACTCACCTCTTTCCCAATCAGCTTCACCCAGACTTTGTCCCCAACATCCACAATCTCTGAGGGTTTATCCACACGGCAGGAGGACATGTGAGTCCTGTGCACAAGGCCTGCAAGGGCAGTTGGGGGAGAAAAATAAGGGGGAGAAAAATTTGGGGGAGAAAAACAGAGAGGAAAAAATAAGGACAAGTCTCCACTGAGCCTCAGATCTGCCTTCCAGGACAGCAGTCCCTAAAGTGGCCTGGAGAAGCCAATTCTATAGGGTGTGGGAAGAGCATATTTTTAATATTTTAACAAATAAAAAACCCCTAATAGTGCTTATTTCATCTTTAGCTCCTCCCTTTAATATTTAACAAATAAAATAAAATAAATGAACGATGCTTATCTCATCTTTAGCTCATGCTTTCAATATTTATTACATACAATTAAATAATTATTCTTAACATTTAGCTCATTCTTTTATTATTTTACAAATAAAGTAAATTAACAGTGCTTGTTTCACTTTTAGCTCTTTCTTTTTTAACATCTCTTTCTCAGCATGGTTTATAATGCACATACCATTAGTACAGCACTACATGCATATTCTTTATAAATAATTATACATCTATTGGGGAGGGTGCTCAAAACTTTTTTAACTGGTAAGTCTGGCTGATTTTAACTGGGAATTCCCAATGAAATCCACTTGGAGACACCGCTCTGGGAGACCTGGAACACATTCAGCAGCTCCCCTGAGCAAGAGGAACCTTTTCTTTCCTCCAGTACCTCCTGCAGGTCAGAAACAATGAGTTGCCTCCATCAAACAGGTAAAAGTTCATCAAGAGCTGCTCTAAATTATACAGAAAGAGGCCTCCAAAGCAATGTTTTTGTAGCTGAAACCACAGACACCCACATGGAAAACTGCAGTGGCCCTACAGTGACCAGGAACTTCAGGAGATATTTGGGGTTTGCAGGTCTCCCACAAACACAGATGAGCCTTTAAATCAGCTTCTCAGCCTTATTTTTTATTTGAGCTTCGTTTCAGTCTTTTTTGTTTCACCCATTTATGCTGGCCATCAAAGAAGTACAGTGGGCAAACTACCTTAACTGCAGAGAGTTTCTACAGTTTGTCCAATATCTTCAAATGATTCTTGAAGTTACCAAAAAGTCAGAGCAAAATATCCTGAAGTTACCAAAACCCCACACCACAATATCCTGAAATTACCAAAAACCGACAACAAAACACCCCAAGGTTACAAAAAAACCCTCTCAGTCTTTTTTGGTATTCTTGAAAACACCCATCTAAATACTTTCCAACTCCAATTTTTTTCTAATTTAGGGGGAAAAAGTCCTTTTCTAAGCTTTCTCTAAAAGCTGTTAATTCTTGGCTTGAAAACACCAGCATGAAACTGCATCCAAAGCAAATCAGAGGCACAAACCTTGTTTCCTGCAGCCTGGAATTTTGATAAATGCCCCATAATCTGTCACTGCAGCAACCTGTGAAGAAAATCCAACACAGCAGCTGAAGGAAAACTCTCCACAAAGCCCCATTTTCAAATCACAGGTCAGAAAATGCACAAGAAACCTACAATTTCAGGGTTCTAAAAGCCTTTAAAGTTTTATTTAAATGAATAATTATAATATATGCTATATTTACATATTATTGCATGTGTAATATATAATATACATTATAAATTATCAATTATACTTTATATAATATTAAATAAATTTATTTAAGTTATTAAAAAGCTTTTTTACATGAATCTTTAACCTCATCTCATTCCACCCCCTGCCATGGGCAGGAACACCTCCCACCAGCCCAGACTGCTCCAAACCCTGTCCAACCTGGCCTTGGACACTTCCAGGGATCCAGAGGCAGCCACAGCTTCTCTGGGAATTCCATCCCAGCCCCTCACCACCCTCACAGGAAACAATTCCTTCCCAATATCTCCCCCAAATCTCCCCTTTTCCAATTTGAAGCCATTCCCTGTGTCTGTCCCTCCATCCCTTGTCCCCAGTCCCTCTCCAGCTCTCCTGGAGCCCCTTTAGGCCCTGCAAGGGGCTCTCAGCTCTCCCTGGAGCCTTCTCTTCTCCAGGGGAACCCCCCCAGCTCTCCCAGCCTGGCTCCAGAGCAGAGGGGCTCCAGCCCTGGAGCATCTCCAGGGCCTCCTCTGGACTCTCTCCAGCAGCTCCACGTCCTTGTGCTGTTGTTCCCAGGGCTGGGGCAGCTCTGCAGGGGGGTCTGAATTCTGCAGAGGGACAGAATCCCCCCTCCTGTACCGCCGCACAAACACCCGCACACGAACACACCGCTCCACAAACACACAGGGGTGTGCGCGGCACAGAACCGCCAGCCACCCAAACCTCCTAACACAACACAACAGAGGCACAAAGAGAACTAAAACAACATAACAACGGCCCAAAGAGCGCGGCCCAGGCTGTGACACCGCCGCCCCCGGCCGCTCCCCGCACCTCGCCCTGGAAGATCGCGTAGAGCTCGGGTAGCGGCTCCATCGCCTCCGAAGGTCCCAGAAGCGCCAGATGGGTTCACCGCAGGCTATCGCATCTTCTCTCGGGACCGCTGAGAAAAGAGACATTGAATTAATGAATCAATCCCCTCAGAGAACCCTCAGAGAACCTTCCGTCCGCAGGCGCCCAGCGGCTCCAGGGAGGGGAGGGGGTGGTTGTACCCGAGCAGAGCCCGCGGTGCCGCGCTGAAGGACGGACGCGGCGCGGTGAGACAACACGGCGCTGCTCGAGGGTCGTGGGGCAGCCGTGGCCCCTCAGCGCCCGCGGCGCCAACATCGAACCTTCGCCATCCCCCTCAGCCGCCCCCACCCGCCACCGCCGACATGCTCCTCACCCTGAGAGACCGCTCAGTGCGCCAATGGCCGCGCGCGATGCTGCGTGGTGCTCAGCCTCAGCCAATCAGCGTTAGTTGTATAAGCAAGGGGCATGCCTTCCACCAATCAGGGCCAGGCGCGCCGGCGGACACCGCGCATCCCCTTCTAACCCCGCGCGCCGCAGAGAGGGCGGGACATCCAGCGGGACGGCGGGACATCCAGCTCCGTTTCGCCAATCAGCATGGCGGGCGCGGCGCTGCTAACCAATAGGAGGAGGGGGCGTGGTCTCGCTGCCCAATGGGGCGCGGGGGGCGTGGCTGCCCGGCCCCGCCATGATCGAGCAGCAGAAGCGGAAGGTGCCGGGTGGCCCTGGCCCCGCTCCGGCTCCCGCGCCGGGCCCGGCTCCTGCCCCCGCCGCGCCTGGAGCTGCCCCGGCTCCCGCCGCAGACCTCCCGCTCGTTCCCGTGCCCGCCAAGAGGCCCCGTCATGACGTGCCGGGCGCGCCGGGCACGGGCGGCGCCGGCGGGCAGCCCCCGGGCGGGGCGCTGCTGCAGGGGGTAATGGGGGGAGTGAGGGGCGAGGGGAGGGGAGGGTGAGGGGAAGATGAGGGGAGGGAGGGGAACC
>NW_020885008.1:725395-739489 GCF_003945725.1 Corapipo altera | reverse complement strand
ACATCTATTGGGGAGGGTGCTCAAAACTTTTTTAACTGGTAAGTCTGGCTGATTTTAACTGGGAATTCCCAATGAAATCCACTTGGAGACACCGCTCTGGGAGACCTGGAACACATTCAGCAGCTCCCCTGAGCAAGAGGAACCTTTTCTTTCCTCCAGTACCTCCTGCAGGTCAGAAACAATGAGTTGCCTCCATCAAACAGGTAAAAGTTCATCAAGAGCTGCTCTAAATTATACAGAAAGAGGCCTCCAAAGCAATGTTTTTGTAGCTGAAACCACAGACACCCACATGGAAAACTGCAGTGGCCCTACAGTGACCAGGAACTTCAGGAGATATTTGGGGTTTGCAGGTCTCCCACAAACACAGATGAGCCTTTAAATCAGCTTCTCAGCCTTATTTTTTATTTGAGCTTCGTTTCAGTCTTTTTTGTTTCACCCATTTATGCTGGCCATCAAAGAAGTACAGTGGGCAAACTACCTTAACTGCAGAGAGTTTCTACAGTTTGTCCAATATCTTCAAATGATTCTTGAAGTTACCAAAAAGTCAGAGCAAAATATCCTGAAGTTACCAAAACCCCACACCACAATATCCTGAAATTACCAAAAACCGACAACAAAACACCCCAAGGTTACAAAAAAACCCTCTCAGTCTTTTTTGGTATTCTTGAAAACACCCATCTAAATACTTTCCAACTCCAATTTTTTTCTAATTTAGGGGGAAAAAGTCCTTTTCTAAGCTTTCTCTAAAAGCTGTTAATTCTTGGCTTGAAAACACCAGCATGAAACTGCATCCAAAGCAAATCAGAGGCACAAACCTTGTTTCCTGCAGCCTGGAATTTTGATAAATGCCCCATAATCTGTCACTGCAGCAACCTGTGAAGAAAATCCAACACAGCAGCTGAAGGAAAACTCTCCACAAAGCCCCATTTTCAAATCACAGGTCAGAAAATGCACAAGAAACCTACAATTTCAGGGTTCTAAAAGCCTTTAAAGTTTTATTTAAATGAATAATTATAATATATGTTATATTTACATATTATTGCATGTGTAATATATAATATACATTATAAATTATCAATTATACTTTATATAGTATTAAATAAATTTATTTAAGTTATTAAAAAGCTTTTTTACATGAATCTTTAACCTCATCTCATTCCACCCCCTGCCATGGGCAGGGACACCTCCCACCAGCCCAGGTTGCTCCAAACCCTGTCCAACCTGGCCTTGGACACTTCCAGGGATCCAGAGGCAGCCACAGCTTCTCTGGGAATTCCATCCCAGCCCCTCACCACCCTCACACGAAACAATTCCTTCCCAATATCTCCCCCAAATCTCCCCTTTTCCAATTTGAAGCCATTCCCTGTGTCCTGTCCCTCCATCCCTTGTCCCCAGTCCCTCTCCAGCTCTCCTGGAGCCCCTTTAGGCCCTGCAAGGGGCTCTCAGCTCTCCCTGGAGCCTTCTCTTCTCCAGGGGAACCCCCCCAGCTCTCCCAGCCTGGCTCCAGAGCAGAGGGGCTCCAGCCCTGGAGCATCTCCAGGGCCTCCTCTGGACTCTCTCCAGCAGCTCCACGTCCTTGTGCTGTTGTTCCCAGGGCTGGGGCAGCTCTGCAGGGGGGTCTGAATTCTGCAGAGGGACAGAATCCCCCCTCCTGTACCGCCGCACAAACACCCGCACACGAACACACCGCTCCACAAACACACAGGGGTGTGCGCGGCACAGAACCGCCAGCCACCCAAACCTCCTAACACAACACAACAGAGGCACAAAGAGAACTAAAACAACATAACAACGGCCCAAAGAGCGCGGCCCAGGCTGTGACACCGCCGCCCCCGGCCGCTCCCCGCACCTCGCCCTGGAAGATCGCGTAGAGCTCGGGTAGCGGCTCCATCGCCTCCGAAGGTCCCAGAAGCGCCAGATGGGTTCACCGCAGGCTATCGCATCTTCTCTCGGGACCGCTGAGAAAAGAGACATTGAATTAATGAATCAATCCCCTCAGAGAACCCTCAGAGAACCTTCCGTCCGCAGGCGCCCAGCGGCTCCAGGGAGGGGAGGGGGTGGTTGTACCCGAGCAGAGCCCGCGGTGCCGCGCTGAAGGACGGACGCGGCGCGGTGAGACAACACGGCGCTGCTCGAGGGTCGTGGGGCAGCCGTGGCCCCTCAGCGCCCGCGGCGCCAACATCGAACCTTCGCCATCCCCCTCAGCCGCCCCCACCCGCCACCGCCGACATGCTCCTCACCCTGAGAGACCGCTCAGTGCGCCAATGGCCGCGCGCGATGCTGCGTGGTGCTCAGCCTCAGCCAATCAGCGTTAGTTGTATAAGCAAGGGGCATGCCTTCCACCAATCAGGGCCAGGCGCGCCGGCGGGCACCGCGCATCCCCTTCTAACCCCGCGCGCCGCAGAGAGGGCGGGACATCCAGCGGGACGGCGGGACGTCCAGCTCCGTTTCGCCAATCAGCATGGCAGGAGCGGTGCTGCTAACCAATAGGAGGAGGGGGCGTGGTCTCGCTGCCCAATGGGGCGCGGGGGGCGTGGCTGCCCGGCCCCGCCATGATCGAGCAGCAGAAGCGGAAGGTGCCGGGTGGCCCTGGCCCCGCTCCGGCTCCCGCGCCGGGCCCGGCTCCTGCCCCCGCCGCGCCTGGAGCTGCCCCGGCTCCCGCCGCAGACCTCCCGCTCGTTCCCGTGCCCGCCAAGAGGCCCCGTCATGACGTGCCGGGCGCGCCGGGCACGGGCGGCGCCGGCGGGCAGCCCCCGGGCGGGGCGCTGCTGCAGGGGGTAATGGGGGGAGTGAGGGGCGAGGGGAGGGGAGGGTGAGGGGAAGATGAGGGGAGGGAGGGGAACCTTCCGACGGGTTTTGGGGCTGGCAGGGTGTGGGGACACCCTGCGCTGGCGCTGCTGAGGCACCTCCAGAGCTGCGGCCAGTTCTTGGCCACAGACATTGAGGGGCTGGAGGTGTCCTGGGAAGGGGCTGGAGCACCAGGAGTTGATGAGGGAGCTGGGGGGGCTCATCCTGGAGAAAAGGAGGCTCAGGGGGGACCTTCTGGCTCTGCAACCCCCTGACAGGAGGGGGGAGCTGGGGGGGGTCGGGCTCTGCTCCCAGGGAACAAGGGACAGGAGGAGAGGGAACGGCCTCCAGCTGTGCCAGGGGAGGGTCAGGTTGGACATCAGCAGGAATTTCTTCCTGGAAAAGGCTGTCAGATATTGGAAGGGGCTGCTCAGGAAGGTGGTGGAGTCCCCATCCCTGGAGGTGTCCAAGGAAGGACTGGACTTGGCACTGAGTGCTCTGAGCTGGGGGACAAGGTGGGGATGGGCACAGGGGGGACTCGATGGTTTTGGAGATACTTTCCAACGTCAGTGACTCTCTAATCCCCATGGGACACTGGTGGGATGTGATGTGGAACCTCTGCTGTGAGGGGTGTCTGACAGACTGGGGATGTCCCTTGTCACTCATGGTGTCCTTTGTGTCCCCAGGGCCCCCCACGCTGTTCCTCACTCCAGGCCCCCATCATGCTGCTCTCGGGGCACGAGGGGGAGGTTTATTGCTGCAAGTTCCACCCCAATGGCAACACCCTGGCCTCAGCTGGATTCGACAGGCTCATCTGTGAGTGTCCCTGCTGTCACTGCTGTCCCCGGGGCTGGGCTGGGCTCACCAGGCCCAGGACACGATGCCGAGGGGTTTTAGCTCAGCCCTCATCTGGCTGGGTCCTGTGCACAAAGGGTTTCCCCAGGAGAGGTTCAGGAAGCTTTTCCCACCTCTGGTTTCTCCAAGAGTGGTGCAGAAGTTTTACCCAGCTCCTCCTGCTTCCCCAGGAGGGATTCAGGAAGCTTTTCCCAGCACTTCCCCAGGAGGGCTGCAGGAGGCTTTTTCCAGCTCCTTCACCTTCTCCAGGAGACGTGCAGGAAGCTTTTCCCAGGAGAAGTGCAGGAAGGTTATTCCAGCTCCTCTGGCTTCCCCAGGAGGGCTACAAGAGGCTTTTCCCAGATCCTCCAGCTTCCTCAGGAGATGTGCAGGAAGCTTTTCCCAGGACTTCTCCTGGAGAAGTGCAGGAGGCTTTCCCAGGACTTACCCAGAAGGAGTGCAGGAAGCTTTTCCCTGCTCCTTTGGCTTCCCCAGGAGGGCTCCAAGAGGCTTTTCCCAGCTTCTCCAGCTTCCCCAGGAGGGTTGCAGGAAGCTTTTCCTACCTCCTCTGGCTCTCTAGGAAGGGTGCAGGAGGCTTTTTCCAGCTCCTCCAACTTCTCCAGGAGGGCTACAGAAAGCTTTTCCCAGGGCTTACCCAGGAGAGGTGCAAGAGGCTTTTCCCAGCTCTCCAGTTTCCCCAGGCATGCTGCAGAAGGCTTTTTCCAGCTCCTCTGGCAGGTCACTGTCCCGATGGGACTGGAAATGTCTTGCTGGGCACAGCCCTGTGTCCCCAGGTCCCTCACAGAGGTGACAGGAGTCTGCAGAAATACAGAGTTTAATGCTTGGGGTTGCTGAGGGGAAGATTATTACTTTTCTTAATGAATTCACCTTAATCAAGCCCCCTAAATCAGCTCAAGGCATCTCTGTCCTGAGGCTCTCACGGCGCTTCGTTGTTGCTGTGAGTTGTCCCAGACTGGAGGCAGTGCTGGGGATGGTGCATCCTTTGATTTGCTGAATTCCCAGAGAAGGGCTCCATGCCCAGCAGGGAGCTGTTCCCAGGTTTTCTGTGCTCACCTGTGCCTCCCTCTCCCCCAGTGCTGTGGAATGTCTACGGGGACTGTGACAACTTTGCCACCCTGAAGGGGCACAGCGGGGCCGTCATGGAGCTGCACTACAACACGGATGGCAGGTGGGGACAGGGGGCTTGGGGCCTTCCTGCTGCTCAGAGCCCCCTCACTGAACATCAGGGGGAAGGGGCTGGAGCAGCAGGAGCAGCTGAGGGAGCTGGGGGGGCTCAGCCTGAGAAAAGGAGGCTCAGGGGGGACCTTCTGGCTCTGCAACCCCCTGACAGGAGGGGGGAGCCGGGGGGGGTCGGGCTCTGCTCCCAGGGAACAAGGGACAGGAGGAGAGGGAACGGCCTCCAGCTGGGCCAGGGGAGGCTCAGGTTGGACATCAGGAGGAATTTCTTCCTGGAAAGGGTGGTCAGGCCTTGGCAGGGGCTGCCCAGGGAGGTTTGGAGTCCCCATCCCTGGAGGTGTCCAGGGAAGGCCTGGCCGTGGCACTCAGTGCTCTGGGCTGGGGGACAAGGTGGGGATGGGCACAGGGGGGACTCAATGGTCTGGAAGGTCCTTTCCAACCTCATTGATCCTGGGATTGTTGCCTTTGCTCGATCCATGGACTGCAAATCCCTGTAACATGGCTTTCCCAGGTAAGGATTGGTGCCTGCCTGGCGTGAGCAAAGTCACCTGTGACCCAGCAGTACCCTTGATTCAGTCTTGAGGAACAGAGGAAAGTTAATTTTGGGCATCTGTGAGACACTGGGGAGGGAGAGAAAACAAGTGAGGTGCTGGTTAATTTAAAAGGCTTTTCCACTGTTGCATCTGAACTGTTGCTGCTGAGCTTTCCTGCTGTGTTCATCCCAGAGAGCGTTCGGGGAGGCAGGAAAACAATTTAGGGAGAGTGACTCTTCTCCCACCGGTGCTTCCCAGCTTTGAGCACGGTAAAAGAGGTGTGAGGGGGAGCAGTGCTGGAGGGGCTGAGCCCCTCACAGTGTCTCTTGCCCACAGCATGCTCTTCTCAGCCTCCACGGACAAGACCGTGGCCGTGTGGGACAGTGAGACCGGGGAGAGGGTGAAGAGGCTGAAGGGCCACACGTCCTTCGTGAACTCGTGTTACCCGGCCCGGAGGGGCCCCCAGCTCGTCTGCACCGGCAGCGACGACGGCACCGTCAAGGTCAGCGTGTCCTGTCCTCCTGGAATCAGGGAAATAGTCTCTGCACTCTGGGTACAGGAAGGTAGAAAGCAGCTCTTTCATTAATTAAGGCCTCGAGGTGCACAGAGGTACGATGCACCCCCCCCACAGCACAAGCTTTTTCCAGGTCAGTGTGTCCTGTGTCACCTGAAATCAGAGAAATAATCTCTGGACGATTTGAGTGTAGACAGGTAGAAAACAGTTCTTTGATTAATTAAAGCCTTAGGTTCACAAAGATATATGCACAGGCTTTTTCCATTTTTATGGGGATTGTGGGTTCCAGTCCCATGTGGGGTGCCAAAAATGATACTGAAAAGCAGCAGAAACAAACTTCTTAAGCCCAGTTTGGAGATGTTAATTTAGGAGGAGAGCTCCTCTAATCCTCTAATGCTCCTCTGTGGAGGAACATCAGATAATTGTAAAATAATCTTATTATTGTCAAAATGCCATTGACAAGTGGGCTGGGCTTTTTATTACACACACTGTTTACAGATTCATTAGCTATTGTCTCTTAATACATATTCATTGGTTTGCTTTTCATAGTCACACCCCTATTGGAAGTCTTTCTTTGGTCCTTCCAGTTCTTCTTTATTGTCTTGGCCTCAGTTCTTGAGCTCTGGAAGAATTTTTTGGGTCTTACCTTTTAATTCAGCCTTATTCATAATACTTCATTATCTTATAACTTTGGCTTCAGAAGTAAAAAAACATAGCAAAATTTGGCTGCTCCTTTTGTTCCTTAATTCTTTTGGAGGGTCATAAAGATCCACCTGCTGAGTTGTGCTTTTTCTGCTGATCTCGTTTAACAAAAGCCATTCCCAAAATGTCCTCCTTCCCTCCCCTCATTCCTGTGCTCCAACCACACCAGATTTAATTATTTTAAGGGAAGGGACCTTAAAGCTCATCTTGTTCCATGCCCCTTCCACTAGCCCAGGTAGCTCTAAGCTTTGTTTTTATAGAGATCTCCTGAGATCTCAAAGGGGATTTCAGGGGAGTGATCTGCGTCTCTTCCAAGTCCTTGTGCATGATTTTGTTGCTAAATATCCATATTTATGTTAAATATCCATCCTTCTACAACTGCCACGTCTTTCCAGCTGTGGGACATCAGGAAAAAAGCTGCTGTGCAGACATTCCAGAACACCTACCAGGTGCTGGCTGTCACCTTCAATGACACCAGCGACCAGATCATCTCTGGAGGCATCGACAACGACATCAAGGTAGGGCCCTGTGTCCCTGGGTCCCTCTTCCAGTGCCCACCTTGGGAGCCTCCTGGTTAATTTTCCATCCCAAGAGCCCCTGAGCAGGCTGTGTCCAACCTCACTGTTGACACAGGGCCAATAAACTGGGCTCCAGGGAGCTGCCACGTGACAGACTGGGCAGCCCTGACATCCCTGGCCGGGTGTCCCACGCTGCTGTCACACGGAATGCTGGCTGTCCTGCCTGTCCCAGAGCCACCTGTGAGGTAAACTCAAGAAAATGTGGTGGCACATCCCCTCCCTGCCCTCTGCTCCAGTTTGCAGCTCGCTCTGTCACCTGCTGGGGTGGAAAATTCTTCTTTAAGGGCGAGCTCAGGGTTTCATTCAGCTGGTTTCCCTGGAGGCTGGAGGGCTCAGTCTGGGTTCCTGTGGCTCCAGCCTTCCTTTAGCATGAGGAGCATGTGGCACAGACATGAGAGCTGATCCCACTGCCCCTCTTTGGGAAAGAACAGTGGGATTGCCATCAGGCAGCAGGATTTGAGAGCTGGGGGAGCTACAGCAAGATAACAGGGAATTGTACATGCACAGGGCTGCTGACATTTAACTCCTTGGTTATTGAATATATTCAGTTAAAAGTCTTCTGAAAGACAATTGTTTTTTCTCCAGCACACAGAAAGTTTCAGCCTCATGTTTTCATAGAGACACAGACTGTTTTGGGTGGGAAGGGACCCTAAAGCTCATCTTGTTCCCCCTCCTACCATGGGCAGGGACGCCTTCCAGTATTCCAGGTTGCTCCAACCTGTCCTTGGGCATTCCAGGGCTGGGGCAGCCACAGCTTCTCTGGGCAAGCTGGGCCAGGGCCTCCCCACCCTCCCAGGGAAGGATTCCTTCCCGAAATCCCATCTATCCCTGCCCTCTGGCAGTGGGGAGCCATTCCCTCTTGTCCTGCATGCTGACAGGCAACTCCTAGAAAATCTTAAGGCACAAATTCCATTTTCCCTCCAACACACACGCAAAGTTTCAGCCTCATTTGAGTCCTCAGAGCCCTCCAGCTGGAATGCACAGCCGGTGGCACCAGCTGGTTTATCAGCTCCTGTGTGAGATGCTTTGGAAGCAGCAGTGCCAACGTTGTGGGCCGTGTGTTTGTTGTGCCAGGTGTGGGACCTGCGGCAGAACAAGCTCACCTACACCATGAGGGGCCACGCTGACTCGGTGACGGGGCTCAGCCTGAGCTCTGAGGGCTCCTACCTGCTCTCCAACGCCATGGACAACACAGGTACCTCCTGCTGGGCTGCCAGGAACAGCTCCACTTGTCCAGCATGGCACAACAAGAGCCAGGGGTGGGGCTGGGCCACGGGGAGTTTGGCTCCGGGGATAAACCTGGAGTTGTTGTCCTGCCAGGGACAGGAAGGGAGCAGCTGCCTCAGGAGGGTTTGTCCCAGCTCCTGAAGGAGCCATGGGGACATGAGCCATGGCACGTGGCACACGTTACCTGGCTGGTGTCAGGGTGGTTTGGCTGTGTCCTCACAGCAGCAGTGACATCCCAGCTCCCACCCTGCCTGTCCTGGGGGGGAAAGGGGCTCAGTGAGGCTGACCCAAGCAGGACGGTGACCATGGAGTGTGTTAGGATACAGCAGATGCTCCTGTAAGGAGATGGTGGCTCTTTCTGGGATGGATTTGGATTTTTCCCCTCCTCCTGTCAGTGGTCTGAGTGTAATTCCACATTCCTGCTTTTGCCCTTTCATAGCAAATCCTCCTGCAGGGAAAGCTGCTGGTTTTCTTTGGCTTCTGGGAAGGCCAGGAATGAAGGGAATAGGGAATGTCTTGGGCAGAGAGGGGTTTCCAGAGCCTGGTCCCCCCACCCTCAGCTGATGGCCCTGAGCCTCTCTTGCAGTTCGTATCTGGGACGTGCGGCCCTTTGCCCCCAAGGAGAGATGTGTGAAGATTTTCCAGGGGAATGTCCATAATTTTGAGAAGGTGAGTGTGCCCCCGACCCAAACATGACTGTCTGATATCCTCCTGCTGTTAACTTTGCTGTAAATTGTTTTTTAAGTTCAAGTTTAGACCAGAAAGGCTTTAATAGGAACTCAAAGAAAGATGAATACACAAAGTGGGATTCCAATTAAAGCCTCAATAACAAGATTTCCTTGCTTGGTTCAACCATAATTAGCTGTAAATTAAGTATTTTCTCCATTTACCATCTACTTTGTGTAAAATAACAAGGCACTGGATGTTTCCAGCAATAAAATAAGATCTGTAATTACCATCTCATCTTCCAAAGGGAGATCATTAAAGTGGTGCTGGTGCTGCTTAGAGTCTCGTGGTGATTTCAATTCAAGGAGAAGGGGAGAACTAAAGAGATCTGTGCATGTGCTTTTATTTTAGAACCTTCTGAGGTGCTCTTGGTCCCCAGATGGCAGTAAAATCGCAGGGGGCTCAGCTGACAGGTGAGTTGTCACTGCATTCCTCTGTCACCATCAACCCAGAATGGTTTTGCAGCAGCCCTGGACCATGACCTGAACACTCAGAGTTGTGTGTGAAGTTCCAAACAACCCTCTGGGAGCTTTCCTGATTTCCACAGGGATTTGTTTCTGTGGCTTTGGGTCTGTGGAGGAGCATCAGATAACTGTAAAATAATCTCATTATTGTCCAAAGCTGACTGGTGATCTGCATTCCTGCCATGTCACCTGTCAGGATCCAACACCAGGGCCAGCAGGTGACAGGAATAGTGGATAAGATCCCTTGTTGTCCTGGCAGAAGCTTGTGAGAATCCATGAGGGCAGGGAGAGTGGGAATGTGTGTCTGTGGGGATCAGGCTGGTAAGCACCACAAATACCAGTTAAAGCCCTGCTTGCAGGAGGCACCAGTGGTATTCCAGGGATCATTCTTGATCCTTTCTTTAATTAAGGAGCAAGAATAAAGATCAATTAGCACATATTGGTCTTGTAAATGAGATATTCTATAAACTGAAGTCAGCTTAGGAGAGAAAGGGGGCAGAGGGAGGAAGCCAGCACAGGGTCTGTGCCAGGCACTGAAGGTCCCTGTGAAGGTCACCAACCTCCCTGGAGCAAATCCAGGCCCACTGCCAGTGCCATGGAGACAGGAATTCCTGCAGGCCAGAGGCCAGGGCATGGAGCAGTGCTAATTACCAAATTAATGAGTTTCTGATAGTGGACAGGGAGAACTTCAGCTCCCACTGTCCAGATATAGTGGGGCAGCTGTCCCAGCAGGGGCTGAGACATGACTCTCCCTCCCAGGGCACGTGGGGGAGGGATTCCTGCCTGGATTCCTGCAGGCCAACCTGCCAGGGCTGCAGTGGGCAGGACTTGGGGCCATTCAGCTCGTTGTGCAGGTGCTGGTGGAGCTCAGAGCTCTGGCAGCTCCTGGGGCAGGTCAGACCAGGCCACTCCAACCTTCCTGCTGTCACTTCTCGTCTTCATTTTTGTTTGAGAAGTATCTGCAGGGAAAGCAAAGCAAGGTTAAACAAACATTTCATTTATCTGAGTATAACACACTCCCCCAATAATTCCTCTCTCCTCCTGCACTACCTGGACTATAGTTAAGAGTATCTGTGTTGGAGGGGCAGTTACCTGGGTATTTTTTTGCTGTTGAACCCTTCAGAAGGATTTTAGTAAAATCAACCTTGCCTACTTTGCAACACCAAATTAAAAGCAGAGCAGTAGAGTGTTCTGAGAAAGGAACAGACACAGTTCCTGCCTGATAGAGAAGAATGGTGCTTGGAGAAATCCTAATTCAAGTAACGTTCAAGACTTAGTTTTGCAGGCCTGAATGTTTCCTTCAAGAAAGCGAGTCCCAGAATAGCAGCAGCCTGCAAAGCTCCTGACAGGACTGGGTTCTAAATGATCCAGGGCTTTTTTAGGGGGGAAAAGCAGCTCAGTTGTGTTTCAGTTCAAAGCCAGGCTGGTTGTACAGAGCAAATGTTGTTCTTTGTCTGGTCTGCAAAGCCCTGACACGTGGGAATGAGCAGGGGGGACACTGAGGAACCCAATAGAAGCCTGAGAGGATCCAGCCTTGATGTTCAAAGGATGAGGGAAGGGCTGCTGATCCCCAGCAGGTTTAATTCCATGGGAATGCACAGTGACCTTCCCTTGGAGGAGTGACATGGAGTAGATTGATTTTCCATGTATTTACAGGCTGGCCCTGTGCCCTCACCCTCTGCTGTCCCCTGTGAACAGCCCCAGTGATGCCCCCAGGGAGCTGCCCTTCCCACCAAACCCAATTACTGCCCTTCCCTACCCCAGGAATTCCATTGGAGCTGTCAGTCAGCTCCCTGAGGAGCAGAGTGGGAGGGCAGGGGGAGCATCACCCAGAACTGGCAGCAGCTTTCCACAGGCACTGGTTTTTGGCAAATCCTTTTCCGTGTGGCAAGGCTGTTGTTTTGGGAAGGGAGGGTGGGATGGGGGGGGTTACCTGTGCAGGTGAGGAGCAGCATCCCCCCCCCTGGGCTGTGGGCTCTTCTCATGTTGATGTATCAAAATCCCACTGACTCCTGTGGATGTTCTCCATGACCAGGGGAAGGGCATGGAGCTTCCCATGAGGGACACCCGTCTTGGACACTGTTTCCCCAACTCTCTGAGACCATTTTTAAGAGTCAGCTGAAAGCTGAGCCATGCCTGGTGCCAGCCACTCCTTCCTGGCTTCCAGGATCCCAAGGGATGCTGCCCCTCAGCTCAGGCAGGACCCACCCAGGGGGTGAGGCCTGATGGAGGGTGATCAAAGGGCTCAGTGTGATCCCTGAGAACTGCTGGGGATCCTGACTTCAGTGGCAGAGCGGGAAGGAATCCATGTGCAGAGCTGTTGGCTGTGAGGGATCACACTGCAGCAGGGGCAGGGGCAGCACTGCCAGCCCTGGGTGACTGCTGTGAGTGCAGGGAGTGTTTGTGAGGGCGTTGGTGACCCCTCCTCCCCATTCCCACTGCTGATTTTCCCCCTTAGCCCACTGTGTTCCTGCCACATGAAGGATCTCTCCAGCTTTCCAATCCATGTGTGTGCCCCGGGGTGACAGGGGGCTACTGTGCCCTGCTGCCAGCGAGGCTTTGGGCACCACATTGGCTCCTGCCTGCTCAAACTCTGCAGGGCAGCATATTGCTCCTGGGAAACTCCTCTTTATCCACATGAAGAGCCAGGTTCCACTGCAGGAACAAGCAGCTGCTTTCCTTCCTGCACTCACCAGGACTCTGTTGCAGGTTTGTCTACGTGTGGGACACCACATCCAGAAGGATCCTGTACAAGCTGCCAGGCCATGCTGGGTCTGTGAATGAACTGGCCTTCCATCCAGAGGAGCCCATCAGTAAGTTTTCCCTGCCCCAGGGAAATAGTTTCTCCAGTTGCTTTGGAAAATGGCCCCAAAATTCTTTTGGGTCACTCTTGTGACACTTTGTGTCTTGAATCCCCTGAAGAGCCTTTTCCATGGGAAGGGTCTGGAACATAAATCCAGTGAGAAGCAGCTGAGGGAGCTGGGGGGGCTCAGCCTGGAGAAAAGGAGCTCTGGGGGGACCTTCTGGCTCTGCAACCCCCTGACAGGAGGGGGGAGCCGGGGAACAAGGGACAGGATGAGAGGAGTTGGGTTGGGGCCCAGAGCCCCAGTTGTCAGACAGATTGAGGGGTGGTAGAGGGGTGGTTTTCCCTTCTCCAGTGTGTGGGAGTTGGGTGGGTGCACCCTGGGGTCCTGGGCTGAGCTGGGGGCTCTGTCTGTGGGTGAACCTGGGTGGGGGCACCCCCAGAGCAGCAGGGTGGCTCTGGGTCTGGGCTGTGGGTGGCCATGAGCTGTGGTTTGGTTGGTGCTGCCTAGGGCTTGTCCAGACTTCCTGAGGGCCACGAGGAAAGGGTTTGGAACACCTGGGTTTGGACACCAGGGATAGAACCATATCATATGAGATATGGTTCATATGAGAACAGGGATCACCTGGGAGCATCTGTACCTTGGGGTCTCCTAACTTAGCCAAGAGCTGTAGGAAGCAAGTAATAGAAGCACAAAATCATGGAATGGTTTGGGTTGGAAGGAACCTTAAAGCTCATCCAGTGCCACTCCCTGCCATGGGCAGGGACACCTTCCACTCGCCCAGGTTGCTCCAACCTGGCCTGGGACACTTGCAGGGATGGGGCAGCCACAGCTTCTCTGGGAATTCCATCCCAGCCCCTCCCACCCTCACAGGGAAGGATTTCTTCCCAATATCCAATCCAAAGGAAGCTCTTTGTGCAGTGGTTTTAGTCCCCATTCTGAGCTGTCTGACATGTGGCACCAGGTACCAGCTCTGGCCTTTCCTGAGCCATTTTATCCACCCTGCATTAGCTGGGACCAAGTTTCATTCCTGTTTCCTGGCTCAGCATGGGCTGGGCAGGACCACAGGGTGCTGTGTTTCCATGGAAACATTCCCCTTGGCCAGGTCAGTAACCAAAAATTGCCAAGAGTGAAGCCCAAAGCAAAGCCAAGAGCTGGGTGGTGCTGAGAGCGCCAGGCTGGGCAGGGAGGTTTGTTCCTGGTTATTCCTGGTGATTCCTGGCTCTGCCTGCAGGGCTGAGCTGGAGGAGCAGAGCCAGCTCCAGGGGGTGGTGATCGTGTGCTGAGCTCCTCTTTGGGAATCAATCACTCTCCTTCAATTAAGAATTAAAAAACTATTATTAAAAGCCTCTCCAGGCGTTGCAGGGCGAGTTGTGCCATTGATTTCTGTTAACTCTGGGAACCTTAATCCCATAAATCAGTGCACATGCTCCAGGATACCCTCCCAGGAGGGAGCACAGGGAGCCAAAATGCAGCAGGATGACAGACACCAGGGTGTAAACTTGTGTAGGAATCCCCCAGATCTCTCCTGGATGCTCTCAGTGTCAAACCAGCTCTGCTGAGTCCTTCCTGTGGCTCTTTGTGTCTTGAATCCCCTGAAGAGCCTTTTCCAGGGGAAGGGTGTGGAACATAAATCCGATGAGGAGGAGCTGGAGGGGCTCAGCCTGGAGAAAAGGAGGCTCAGGGGGGACCTTCTGGCTCTGCAACCCCCTGACAGGAGGGGGGAGC
>NW_020885008.1:707951-725295 GCF_003945725.1 Corapipo altera | reverse complement strand
AGTTGCACCAAGGGAGGTTTAGATTGGATATTGGGGGAAAATTCTTCATGGAAATAAAGAATTGGTGGTGGAGTCGTCCCTGGAAGTGTTCAAAAATCACGTGGATGTGGCACCTGGGGACACGGGTTGGTGGTGACCGTGGTGGTGGTGCTGGGCTAGTGGTTAAACTCCACGATCTAGGAGAGCTTTTCCAACCTCAAGGACTGTGGCTGTGAGTCAGGGTGGCTCACGGTGAGTGGGAGCTGGGTGGGAGCCGCGTTTTCCCTGTTCCCATGGAATGCTGCCGGCCCGGGGACACTTTCCTGGCCGATCTGTGCCCTCTAGTGGCACCGGCAGAGCCCCGAGTGCAGCCCGGACACTCCCGGGCAGGGAAATCTCCTCAGGGGGGTGTTTATCCAGCTCTTTATCCCTTCACTGCTCAGCCATTCCTGACAGCACAACGGGACTCTTCCTCGGGAAGAATTAAATCCCATTCCCTTGGGGTGGGGAATGGAAGCCACTCCACAGATTAGTTGTCAGAGGATTCATTCCATGAAGTGTTTTTGGGGAATAAATGAAATTTGGCTTTCTGGATCATTTCCAGCAGCTCAGTTGGTTAAAGAGTGGTGCTAATAAAGCCCAAATTACAGGTTTGAGCCCTGTAGGGGCCATTCACTTAAGAACTGGACTTGATGATCCTTGTGGGTCCCTTCCAGCTCAGAATATTCTGTGAACTCTGAAATGGGGAGTTCAATGATGTTTCATCAGCGGAGATTTCAAACTGTTCAGTTTAATTTATATTCCTCCCTTTCTTCTCTGTCTCCCCTCAGTTCTCTCTGCATCCAGTGACAAAAGGCTCTACATGGGGGAGATCCAGTGAAGCCAGTGGTGGGATCTGTGCCCTCAGGATCCTCGACTTCCAGCAGTGGGATGGACTCTGTCCCCCTTGGCTCGTGGCACTGGGGAATGTTGCAGCACCTTGGTGTGACAACCCACCCTGTGCAGGTCTTAAAGTCTCACTGGGCAGCTTTTTCCACCTCCTCTTTCTTTGGGGAGGAAGGAAAATTTGGAATTGGAAGTAATTGAGTTTTGACTGTGCCACTGAGGATTTAACCCTCCCCCAGATCCCTTGGATTAGGTACCTTTTGTTTGAAGCCCAGACATAGCCTGTATATTCCCTGTCCAGTTCCTCTTGTGTTTTTTTTATACAGTTAAAACTGCAATAAATGGCTTTTTACAGAGCTGTAGGGCTGGGGTTTAATGCTCAGCTTGCTTTTCTGTTCTACAACAATAAATCAAGGCCCTCACCCATATATAGCCCGGGGAAACCGGAGAGGTTAACTCATGGAATCTGGTTGGGGTGGGAAGGGACCCTGAAGATTATCCAGTTTCATGCCTGCCATGGGCACCTCCCACTAGCCCAGGTTGCTCCAACCTGACCTTGGACACTTCCAGGGATCCAGGGGCAGCCACAGCTTCTCTGGGCAACCTGGGCCAGGGCCTGCCCACCCTCACAGGGAAGGATTTCTTCCCAATATCCCATTCCCCCTTGTCTGTCCCTGCAAAAAGTCCCTCTCTCAAATCCAGGGAAGATCAGGGTGTGTCTGGTCCCATCATTGCCCTGACTCCCAATGGGAATGGGAGGTAGGATCCCATGGGAATGACTGCAGCAGCCCTGGGTCCGGGTGGTTGTCCCTGGTCCCTGTGGTTCTCCTTGTTGTTGTCCCAGTGGTTGTCCCAGGTCCCTGTGGTTGTCCCTGTAGTTCTCCCTGGATCCCTGTGGTTGTCCCTGGATCCCTGTGGTTGTCCCAGTGGTTGTCCCGGGTCCCTGAGGTGTCCCTGAGGTGTCCCTGTGGTGTCCCTGTGGTGTCCTGCTGTCACTGCCCTTGGTGGGAGCCGTTGGGAAGGTGCTGCTCAGGCATCCCCAGATCCCAGTGGATCTCTGAGCAGACACACCCTCTCCCTGGAGGGAGAGCTGGAGGCATGGGGAGATTTATTTATAACTGCAGAGGATTAAATAACGTGCCCTGGGGCTCAGGAGAAGGAGAGCTGGTGCTCCAGCTGGGAATGCTGTGACTCCAGAGCCACCGGAGCAGGAGCTCTGCCCACAGGGATGAGCCCCCAGCTCTGCCCCCCCTGCGGGCTGGGGGTGAGGAGGGGCCAGCACAGGGGTTTAGGGGTTAATTAGAGCCTGTTGCAATTCCCAGGGTTTGTGGGTTTATTGGAATCTGTACCCAAGGGTCAGAGGGGACAGAGACCCTTGGGGCTGAGCTGGGATCACCACCCTGTGTTTCCTGAGTCCTGCTTGTTTAAAGGGACAAAAAAGGGGGGATTTTCGTAACTCCCACCCCAGGAACCTGCAGGGAAGTGAGGGAGGGGTGTCTCTCCCTGCCCAGGGGCCTGAGAATCCCAAAGCCTGGGGATCCCATGCAGGATTCCCAGCAGCTCTCTGTGGGGGTGGATGGATCCACACAGGGGTGTCACCCCCTGTGCCCCCAAACACCCCTCCATGGCCTGGGCACGGCCGGGCATGGAGCCGTGACCCAGATTGGGGAAATGATCCGGATTAAAGGCAAATCCCCAGGGAGCAGCCTGGTGGATGGAGCCAGGCCCGGGGCAGGCACCAGGGCTGCTCTGGGGGCACCTCCCTGCCCCTGCCCTGGCACTGCCCGTGCCCCTGAGCACTGGCAAACTCCCCACAGCAGTGATCCCTGTGCCCTCCCAGTGCCATGACAGAAATCCCTGTTCCCCAGTGCCAGGGAACTTGGAGATGGAATAAACACCTGATCCCAATGGAGGGTGAGGAGAGAGATGTGGGTAGGGCAGCTCAGAGGTACTGCTGCTAATTCCTGACTGCAATTAGGGCCAGAGTGGTGCCCTCCTGGCTGCCCTGGGGAAGGGTTGGACCATGTGCCAATGTCCCAGACCCTGGCAGAGCTGGAAGTTGGGTTTGGGAAAGCATCTGCCTGCTCCCAGGGGCTGGAACCCTCCTGGGGGGGCTGGAACTCACCATGAGGGGCTGGAAACCACCTGAGAACCATGGGAGGCTGGAATGCACCATGAGGGTCCGGCACCCACTGTGGGGGCACTGGCACCCACCCTGGGGGGCTGCAATACACTGTTGGGGGCTGCAACCCAGCATGGGGGGCTGGAACCCACTGGGGGATCTGGAACCCAGTGGAGTGGTCTGGAACCCACTGGGGGATCTGGAACCTGCTGGAGTGGTCTGGAACCCATTGGGGGGGATCTGGAACCTGCTGGAGTGGTCTGGAACCCACTGAGGGGGGCTGGAACCAGCCATGGGAGACTGGAATATACCATGAGGGAACTGGAATACACCATGAGGGGACTGACACCCACTGTGGGGGGTTGGAACCTGCCATGGGGGGCTGGAACAGACCCTGGGGGCACTGACACCCATTATGGGGGCCTGGAACCCACTGTGGGGGGCTGGAACCCACCATGGGGGGCTGGGACTCACTGTGGGGGCTGGAAACCACTGTGGGGGGCTGGAACCCATCTTGGGAGGCTGGAACCTGCCATGGGGGGCTGGCACAGACCTTGAGGGGACTGACACCCACCATGGGGGCCTGGAAACCACTGTGGGACCATGAGAGGCTGGAATACACCATGGGGGGAACTGGGACACACCAGGGGGGGAACTGGCACCCATCCTGAGGGGCTGGAACCCACTGGAGGGAGCTGGAATACACTGTAGGGGGACTGGCACCCATCCTGAGGGGCTGGAACCCACTGGGGGGGTACTGACACCCACCATCAGGGGCTGGAACCTGCCATGGGGGGCTGGAACCAATTGTGGGGGCTGGACCCCACCTTGAGGGGGTTGGAACCCACCTTTAGAAGGCTGGAACTCACCATGGGGGGCTGGAACACGCTGTTTCCCCCCATTTCCAGCTGCACCCAGGGGGGCACAGGCTCCTCTTGGCTCCCACCCCACGCCAGCCCTGGGCCATGGCAGCAGCAAAGCGTTACAGGGTTCGTCTGAACACAGAGAAAATCGTTCCCTTAAACAGGTTTATTCCTCCAAGGGAGATATTTGCTTGAGAGGTTTCCACTGGAAATTAAATCTATCCCGGGATCCGGATGAACAGCCCCCGTTCTGGAGAGCTGAGCTGGCTGGGGGGGTTCTGGCTGCTTCCCAGACTTCAGAGGGCACTGAGGAGCTGGCAGTGACCCCAACATGGCCCTGTGGGGCTGTGCCCATCCCAATCCCAGTCCTTGACCCTTTGGCAATGCCAGCATCCACAGGCAATCCCAGATGGAAAAGGTGGCAGTGCCCGGAGCCCCTGGGCACACTGGGTGCTGGTAACCCCATCCTGGGATCAGTGGGGACATCCTGGGAGGTCCCAAGCCCTACCATCCCTTCCCAGTCCCTCCCTGTCCATCCTCCAGCACTTTCCCACTTTTTCCCACTTCCTCCACCCTTTCCCAGTGCTGCTCCAAGGCACCTCATGAATTTGGAGTTACAATAAGCGGGTGATAATTTCTTGAAAGAATGGAAAACAATTATTTGCTCTGTTGGGGAATAGATGATATTTAGTCTCCATTTAATGGAAAACTAATTAAATTACATGAGCAAGTGAATAGGAATTTTTTGTTAATTATGAATTTTGCGAGCTACAAAGGCGAAATGATGATGGATCCTGTGATGTGCTGAGCTCCTCACCAGCACAGAGATAAGATGACAGCAGAGAAGGAACAGTGTGAATGCATTTTAATTCCTCCATCGATTCACTCAGCAGCCAACTGAACCTGATCCATTAGCAGGGATTCATGGAGCTGACATTGACTGGCAGCTGGCGGCTAATTATGTTAAAATTGGGGAAAGGTTGGTTAAATAAACATGGGTTTCTTCCTGGAGTGCCTGGGGGAGTCATGGGATCACAGAATCACACAGTGGTGGGGTTGGAAAGGACCTAAAAGCTCATCTTGTCCAGCCCCTGCCATGGGCAGGGACACCTTCCACTGTCCCAGGTTGCTCCAACCTGGCCTTGGACACTTCCAGGGGGTTCAGTTCCAAGTCATTTCAGTTTGGTTTGTCCTGTGGTGGCCCTTCCCCACCCCTGGGTGCAGGATGTGCTGTGTGGGTGACACGAGGTGGCCCTCGGGGCTCTGAGTCCCTGGGCTTGGGGGCTGTTCCCAGGAAAAGCAGGCAGGGGTTGGGCTCAAGGCCAGGGGTGCAGGGGGTGGGTGAAGGGGGGTGTCAAGCTTGAGATCCATGCCCAGCATGAGATCCACGCCCAGGTTTGGGGTCCCCATCACAGAGAGCGTCCCTGACCCTGGGGATGGAGCATCCCTGGTCCCAGGTCTGGGACATCCCTGGACCCGGGGCTGGAGCATCCTTGCCCCCAAGCTGGGGCATTATTGACCCCAAGCTGGGCTGATCCTGACCCCAGAGCTGGAGCATCCCTGGACCCGAGGATCCTTGACCCCAGTTCCAGGGCACCTGGAGCACCTGACCCCAGGAACCAGAACATTCCTGACCCCAAGCTGGAGTGTCCCTTACCCCAGGGCCAGAATATCCTTTACTTCATGGATGGAGCATTCCTGACCCCAGTTCCAAGGTGACCCCAGGGGTGGAGAATTCCTGACCATAGTTCCAGGGTATTTGTGACCCCAGGAGTGGAGAATTCCTGACCCCAGTTCCAGGGTATTTGTGACCCCAGGGATGGGGCGTTCCTGACCCCAAGCTGGACTGATCCTGACCCCAGGGCTAGAACATCCCTGGACCTTGGGCTGGGCCATCCCTGGGCCCATCCCTGGAGCACCCCTGGTCCTGGGATGTCCCTGTCCTGAGGCTGCTCCCTCCCATCCCAGCCCAGAGGAGCCGTGTCCATCCCACCACCCGCCCCACCAGAGGAGGGGGGCTGAGCCTCAGGACCTCCTCCCTGCCACTCATTAATTAGGGCCTAATTAGCATGAACTCCAGAGCCCTTCCTCCCTGGAGCTCTGGAGCTGTGTGTGTCCTGGCTCTCCATCCCAAATGCAACCTCTGGAGGGATTTAACCTGCTCTGAGCACAAACCCCATTTCCCTCCCCTTCATTAAGGGAAATCACCCAACTGACTTAATTACCCTCGGCCTGTGTCAGTGATTTGCACATCTTCACCTCACACACTGGAATAAACATCTATTCCCAGGGATAGATGGGGACCCTTGGATGATTTCTTTCCCAATAAACATGCCAAAAATCCTCATTTTGCCATGTTGAGGTGACTTAGTGCCATCAGTTAGTGCCTGAGTGGGTGAACAATGATCTTCAGACCCTCAACTTTGCCTCCACAGCATCTCCTGTGGCCTCTCCCAGGGACATCCCTGAGCACGAATTGGGGACAAATTTGACCCCTAAATTCCCATTCTGAGTCACCACCAGGCCTGGACAACTGATCAGCCCAGCAGAAAGAAAATAATCAACCCCAAGAGCCATGAGGAAAAGAGGGGGAGAAACCCCATTCCTACACCAGGGCTTGGGGCTGCCAATCTGGGTGGGGCCCCCAGGGCTTTTTTATTAACCCAAAACCTCATTTTCCCCCTAATTTTGCCATTTTTAGGGCAGCAAACGGCATCTCCAGCCAGCAGCTTTGCTCCTCCTTCCCCCCACCTACAAATAGCTCCTTGTTGTCTGCACTGGGATTGTTGCTGAGGCTCTTCCTGGGAGCCAGGGGCTGGTTTTTGGCTCCAATTGGAAATCCTGAACAATTCCAGTGATGGATACACGTGCCTGGAGTCCCAGTGTCCTGGAAGGGGCCCAGCTCCCTGTGGCACATCCCTGCCTTCAGCTGAGGAAGAGGAGCAAAAGCTGCTGCTGGTGGGATTTCTTTCATCTCCAGATTTTATTTCTTTTTTAGGGAAAAAAATTAAAATAATAAAACCAATCAAAACAACAACCTGTGTGTTAGTTTTCTTGACCCAAAACCAGACTTTTTTTTGGGTAAAAATACCAATTTAGTGATAAAAAGTCATTTCCACATGTTCTCTTTATACCCCTGGCAGGGAGATCTCTCTCTCTGGATTCAGGTGGGGTTTTTAAACAAAACACCCTGTTTTGGTGGAAGGAAGCCCCTCATGGCTCCTTCCCACTGAATTACATGATATTGATTTAATTTCATCTTAATATTTCCTCTATTATTTTGATCATCGAGGGTTTTCTTGCACAAAAACCCAAAACTTGGGGGGGTGGGTGTCTGAAGTGGCAAAGGACAAAATGTTGGGCTCATTTTCCACCCTCTCACAGATGAAATCATCTCCTCACCTCCCAGGGAAGCGCCGGGATGTGCTTTTATTGACCTTTTTTTTAATCTAAAATTGATTCCCTGCAAAACTCCACCTGGTTGAGACCCAGAAGGGATCTCAGCACCATCAAAGGGGGGGTTTTATGGTTTTCCATGAGGACATTTTGCCTTTCTCTGGTGTTTTTTTGGGGCTGAAGGGAGGGCTGAGCAGGTTTGCCCGGCCGTGGCCAAGGAGAAGCTCTGGGGTGGTTGGGTCCTTGTCTTTGTTTGACCTGTGGGGTGAAACCCATCCATCTGCTCCAGGATTGGAATCCCAGGAGGGCCCACGAGCTCCATCCTGGAGGTGGGTCTGTACCTGGATAACCCTCACGAGCCTGGGACACCTCTCCCCGTGGGATGAGGGTGATGGGAGCTCTCTGAGGTGAAGGCCTGGAGATGATGGAGCCAGGAGGACTGAGGGCAGTGGAGTCAGCCCACAGTGGGGATGTTCCAGGTGCACCAGGTCCACAGGTGGGATCCTTGGCAGCCTCCACAGTGAGGTGTGGGACTACACAGGGCTGGTGGAGGTCACTGAACCAGACCAGTGTGGAGAAAACACAGGTTCCCCTGCTTCAAACATCCAGTTTGGGTCCAGCTCCTGCTCCCAGGACTCCGGTTCAGAGCATCCCCTGGGGAACCCACTGCATTTTTGAGTGGGTTTTGAATCCACAGAAGTCAAGCTTATTCTGTAAAGCCCCATCCTTCAGCCACACGTGAGCCTCCTAAAATGCTCCTGAGAGCGTAGAACAGCCAGCAGGGAGAGAAATCCCCACCCCAGAGGGTGAAGGAAAAGCTGCAGGTGTGGTGGGTGCTGCAGGCTGGTCCCAGCAGTGGGCTGTGTGGGCTGGCTGGGCCCTGGAAGGCTCAGATAGGCTTGTACCACGCACACAGATGCATCTGTGCAGCAGCAGCCCTCAGATCCCTTGCTCTGACACCTAAGGCTGCGTGGGGCTGGTTTCGGAGATGCTTCCTCATAAACATCAGAGCAGATTGAGAATTTACGGAAATCAAAAGCAGCAAACTGTCCCCGAGTCCTCCTGCCGGGCGGCATTTCAGCCAGAGGTTTCTAAAGCGCCGGGAAAGCAGCAATCCCGGTGATTCCTCGCACTCCGCCGTGCCGCCGAAGGTGCGCTGTGAAATCAGAACAAAGGCGAGCGGGGTGGGCGGCGGTGAGGGGCCGTGTCAGCCCTGCCTGCACCCACCGCAGCCCCGGCACCGCGGGCTGGGCGCTCACAGCCCCGGCCAGCGCTCGCCCCCGGCCCCTGTGTGCTGCCGAGGGGAGCGGGGCTCTGCGGGAGGAGCCGGGGGGTTCCCGGCGGGCTCGGCCATCTGTCCTCCCCGCAAGCCCAGCTGCTGCCCCGGCACGGCCACCCCAGGGGAGGCGGCGGGGTCCCGGTGCCGCAGGGCAGGGGGGATGCGGGGGGGGGACAGCACCTCCCAGCCCTTCGCCAGCGTCTCACCCAGCCCCTCACCTGGCTTCGGAGGGGGGGAGGGAAAAAATAAAATAATAAAAATCTACCATCATAAAGACGAACGCCGAGGATGAGGATAAAGACAGGACAAAGATAAAGATGAGGCTGCGGCCGGGCGGGAGCCGCGCTGCTGCGGAGGGGCCGCACCGCCCGCGCCCCCGGAGGCCTCCAAGGGCTCGTGTCGGTGCGGGGTGCCCGGGCCCCCCCGAGCCCCGCCCGGCCCCCCCCGAGCCCCGCCCGGCTGCCGCGGCCCGCCTTGTTCCGGCCCCGCCCGCAGGGGCTGTGCGGGAGACAATAGCGGAGCGGGCGGCTCCGCGCCGGGCCGGGGATGCGCGCCCAGCGCTGCGCGGCCCCGCGGCCCCCCCGAGCCCCAGCGCGCTGTAGCGGGGCGGGGGGCGGAGGGACAGGGGTGAGAAGGGGGGCGATGCCCCGCGCCGAGCGCAGCCCGCCGCGGTGCTGAGCCGGCGGGGCTGGAGAGCAGCAGGACATGGTGCTGGAGCCTCCCCGGACGCTTCCCGGGTGAGGAGCCGGAGCGCGGCGGCGGCGGCGAGAGGCCACGGAGCCCCGAGGATCCGGCTGGGGAGCCATGGGGAGATGCAACGGGCGGTGCACGCTGGTGGGATTCTGCTGCCTGCAGCTGGTAAGGCTCATCGGCATGCCGGGGGTGCT
Source organism: Corapipo altera (assembly GCF_003945725.1). Lineage (NCBI taxonomy): Eukaryota > Metazoa > Chordata > Aves > Passeriformes > Pipridae > Corapipo > Corapipo altera. The sequence goes on along the minus strand of NW_020885008.1, from coordinate 715,884 downwards.
TTGTGCGAGAGGCTGCTCGCCTGTCACCGCTCCCCGCGCCGCCTCGGCGGTGACCTTGCGTTGGGACCGGCTTGGGGATGCTTCACCGGCACCCAAAAAAAAAAAAAAAAACAACCACAAAACACAAAAGGAAAAATGCTAATCAAAAAGATAGGAAATGCCACCCTCGTGCCCTGCCCCGGCGCTGGCCGGGGAGATGGATGGGCACCCGCTCCCGGCGCTGTCAGCGCCCGGGGTTGCGTCTCCGGCAGGTGTGAGCTTTGTTCCCAACTGCAATCTCTTCGCTCCGAGTTCGCTCCCGCCGGCGGTTTTCTATCCTGGTGGAATTCCAAGGATGTTTCTTGGGGTGCCGCTCCCCCGAGTCGGGGCAAGAGGGAAACTTGGAGCCGCTGCCAGCACTTTGGAAACTCTCCTGCTTCCGAGCGGGACCCACCTGCCCGCGGCGGGGGGACACCGGGATGCGGGGGGCGAGGAGAAAGGAAAGGTTTAATTTTAATGGGATTGCCGGTCTTCGTGGCAATTCAGCGCTGCACTTGCCGCCGCCCGTGAATCAATCTTCATCAGGCTCTGCCAGAGGAGCGGGCGAAGGGAACGCGGGGGGGATTCGGGGGGTTTCTGCTCAAACCAGCGCCGACGATGTGGCGATTAATTATCCCGGCGGGGCGGTTCGTTAATGCACAATCAGCATCCTCCAAGTTGCCCCCGCGGCCGTGCCGGGGGCTCCTCACGGCGAGGAGAAAGGGGGTAGGGGGATTGCTGAGATCTGGGGCGTCAGCCCGTGGTGTCCCCGGGATCGGGGGGTGCCGGGTGGATGGAGGCAGCGATGGAAACGGGTTCCGGAGCCGCTCCGGAGGTGATGGTGTCATCCTGCTGACGGGCACTTTCTTCCCGCCGTCGCTCCTGTTCATTCCTCATCCTTGGGAAGACAGCGAGCGGGGAGGGGTCCCCACTTTTGGGTGGAGGGGGGACACCGAGTGTTTCTGAGGGGTTGAGGAACCTTTGAGGATAATCCTCAACCCCGGGTGGCTCATCCCCGGGCTGAAGTCCCGCCATTCCCAGTGGGAATGGCCTCCGTGTCCCCAGCTGTCCCTTCTGTTCGCTCTGTAAAGTCTCGCTTTGCGTTTCGCTCACCTTCCCCCTCCTTCAGGATAAATCCAGCGGGTGTTTCTCGGCTGTGCAGGAGTTTCCTGGCTTTCGGTCACTTTCCTTTTCACAGCTTGGCTCCTAAACACGTTTGTTGGCATTTATTCCCTCAGATACCCCAGATCTGGGAGATTTTAATCCATTTATTTTAGGGGAAGGCTGAATTGTTGCAAGCTCCTGGGCTGGGAAAGCAGCTCCTGCTCACACCCAGAGAAACTTGGTGCTGCTAATTGGGGTCAGGCTGTGCCCTCCCCCCATGTGTCCTGGTGCTGTTGGCATCCCCAAAGGCTCAGTTCCAAGACTGTCCCTTACCAGTGACCTTCCCACCCCACACTCAGCTCATCCCCTCTCACCCTGCAGGATGATCTCCCAAGCTCCTTCCTGGCTTTGGAAGGAGCAGCACCTTCCATCCCACCAGGCCCCCACTCCCAGCACCTCCTGCCTTGGCAGTGGCACCTCCTGCCCTGCCTGAGGTGAAGGTGCCTGTGCTGAGCCAGCCCCAGGCTGGTGGAGGTGACAGTGTGACCAAGGTGTCCCCTGGGGTGACCAAGGCCACTCTTTATCTCCAGGGTGCACAGACCAGGCAGTGCCAAGGCTGTGAGGGAACAATGAGGAGCAGAGATGTCACCTGACCCCATCCCTGCTCCTCTTCTCTGCTTCAGCCATTCTGTGTCACCCCCAACACAGGGATGGCACATGGGGCTCATGTCCCCTCATCCAGGTGGCCCTGATACCTGTCCTGGGCCCTTTGTTCTACAGCTGTGGACAACTGTGCTCCCAGTGTGCCCAGCTGTGGGGGCTGGGGCTGTACTGGTGTGTGCTGGAGCTGCCTGGGGAGCTGTGCCCAGTTGCTGCAGTGTCACTGTTAAACCTCCTTGTCTTGTCAAATCTCCCTGGCCATCCTGGGCCTCAGTGTCCCTTACATGAGCAGTGTGGGTGACATTCAACCCTCCTGGGGCAATGCTACCACCTCCAGCTGGTCCTCACTGCCCGGCCACCTTCCCACAGGCACCTTCCCATGGCACCCCGTGTGTCACCATCACCCCAGGGGCACCTTCCACATCCCTGCTGGTTTCCCCAATATCTGTAGCCTGGTCCCTTGTCACCTGGTCCCTTGTCCCCCCTGGTCACAGGGATGCTCATGGTGGCTCCACGGCTGCGGGTGCCAGGTGCTGCTGACACCCCCTGGGCACATGATCCCTGGTCTGGAGGGGCCCTGCAGAGCCTTGCCCACTCCACCCCACACCTAAACCAGTTTGGGAAATTGTTTTTTGGGCCATGACACCACAGGGAGCCAGGGCAGCCATTTTGAAGCATCCAAACCCCCTCCGAGCTCCTTCACTGCTCCCAAGGCGATGCTGAAGGTGCTGGATGACTCTGCTCCTGGGGACAAGAAGCACCTGCTAGATTTTGCCTTCATTTATGGTTTTTTTCCCCTGAAAAATCCCACTTGCCAGGCACCTACTGCCCCTGGGAGAGGCCATCAGCAGGTGTTCATGATAACGAGTTGGGATGGAATACAAACCCCTGGGTTTTGCTGGTCTTTCCCACCATCTGGGGGAGCCTGTGTTGCCTGTTGTTGTCAGGAGGATTTACCCTTAATTTCTGTGAAGTGAGAGCTGCTGAGGTGGTTGGATGGAACAGGAACCTGAGGTGATCCCACCCTGTCTGGCACTGACAGCACGGGCACCGGGAGCCTCGAGCCACAACACTTGGTAACTCCGGATCCTAACGGTGCTGGTTGTAGGCTGGGACAGCTGTGGTGCTACAGGGAGGTGTTCCAGCCTCAGAGGCTGTTGGGATATTGGGATACGGTCTGCTGGGAGCTGAGCTCTGGTTGGATGTGTCCAGCTGCTGTCCTGTGTCCCTGGGCCATCCCGCTTCTCACTTGAGCTGGCTCCTTCTCCACCCCACAGTGGTGACCCCACTGCCTCCCCCTGTGGGGTGGGTTGGGGGGTGGGATCCAGCTCAGCCCCAGAGCTGGGTGGGCTCAGGGGCTGCTCAGAGCTCCCACCTCTGGCTGGCACAGCTCAGCATCACTCCCAGCTGGGGCTTCTTTTCCTTCTTTGTTTCTCCCTTCTCCCTCAAAAGGCTGGGAAAGCAGAGCTGGGTTGGCACCTCCCGCCTGGCTGAGCCTCTGGGGCTGGTGCTGGGGTGTGCTGTGGGGTGCCATGTGGTGCCATGCTGTGCCACTGCCATCCCTGCTCCCGCAGCCTCCCGGGGTAGGGGTGCAGGAGAAGGGCTTTGGGTCCATCCCATCCCTCTGCCCAGGCCTTGGCTTTCACACAGGGCACCAAGAGCCTCTGGGATGTGCCCCCCATCCCCGAGCCTGGAGAAGGAGATAACGGGCTCAGCTTAATGAGGGATGGGGGAAGGGAGAGGGTGGTTCATCCCCTGCATCCCTCAGCCACCCACCAGCCGTGTGTGACTCCCCTTCCCCAGCAGGATCCCACTGCACCCTGGGGGCTCCCAGCCCTCCTGTCCCCTCCTGTCCCCAGCACCCCTCCTGCCCCGATTCCTCTGGTTTGGGCCATCAAGGAGGGTACAAGTGAGAGTCATCCACCGGCATCTTTTGTCCTCACAGGGTTCCCACCGTGCCACCTCCTCGGCGTGGGGATGCCACCAGGGCAGCGGGGCCGGAGCTGCCCCCGCCGCCTTCCCCCTCCCTGGGAAGGGGGAAAAAGGAGCCCGGGCTGAACTCGGGGATGGAGGTTTTCAATTACACAATTAAATGCACAATTAGGTGTAATTACCAGCGCTCAGAAGGTGCGACTGTTCATAATGGGCTTGTAATCTACTGCCGCCACTGTTTGTACTGCTCGGCTCCCGCTCCCTAATGATTACGGAGAGCTTTCCCATTTGCATGGTTGCCATGGAAATGGGGGGCTGGCAGAGCCCCTCGCTTCCCTGGATCCCCCGGCTCCCCCTCAGCCCGTCTCCGTGGGGTGGGACACGGTGGGTGCAGCGGTGCCTCAGCACCAGGGGATGCTGCAGGGCGGAGGGTGCTGGCCTGGAGAGATGGGGATGCTCCAGGGATGGGCAGCACGAGGATCCATGGACAGCTCCGGGGTGGGAACTGTGTGTTAAGAGGCAGGAAAAACCCCAACCCACCCTGTCACCTCTGCGGGTGAGCACCCCAAAACCCACAGGAGGGTGTGGGTGGCCATGGAGAAGCATCACCCTGGTGAGACCTCCGCGTGGCTGAGCATCCTGTGGCACATCCCCATCCAGGCAGAGCCATAAAGGTTTATTGAGGTGTGTTTGGGAAGGCAGAGCCTCCCAGCTCGCAATTAAAACCGCGATTAAAGTGCCATACGTCTAAATTTGCAGGACCAGCCAATGTGCCCCCGAGAGGATTAATGAGGCCGCTTGAAGAGCTCCCTAAATCATTCATGCCAGTTTGCAACAGAGCTGGGAGAAAGGGGGACTGGAAAATAAATGTTTTGCAGGGCTGGGTTGTAGAGAAAATAAAGGGGATGAGCATGAAAACAACCTGGCCTGCCACTGAAGCTGTGAGAGCCCGGGAAGGAAAGGTTGATGTGATCAGCAAAGCCTAAAGCAGGTTGGCTGATGGATATCTGAGAAAATGAGTCTTGTCCAAGCCAGTCCCGGGTCTTGTTCCTTCTTGAGCTCTCAGGTTGGCTGCTGGAAGGGACTGAGCTGTCCTGGCAGTGTTTGGAGGCCGATAAGCAATTTGATTTAATCCCAGGTGGCTTCTGTTAGGAGAAGAATTAGCTCTATAAAAAATCAATGCTGCTCATTTCAGGAATAGACAGAAAGGAGGAAAGGAATAAAATCCTCACTGGAGACAATGTGGGGATGGTGGTGAGCAGTGCCTGGCACAGGGGAGGTAGGGACAGGCCCCCTGCCATCCTGTGGGGCAGCTGGGCTTCCCATTCCAAAATCCATTGCCAAGCCATTGGGAGAGGACTGGGAAGAGAAACCTGAAGTTGGAAGATATGGAAACAGCCTCTTGAGAAGCTCAGTCTCTGTGGTTGATCTGAGGGAAGATCATGGAATGGCTTGGGTTGGAAGGGACCTTAAAGCCCATCCAGTCCCACCCCTGCCATGGGCAGGGACACCTTCCACCAGCCCAGGTTGTTCCAACCTGGCCTTGGACACTTCCAGGAATCCAGGGGCAGCCACAGCTTCTCTGGGCAACATGTGCCAGGGCCTCCCCACCCTCCCAGGGAAGGACTTCTCCCCAGTATCCAACCTAAATTTCTCCTTTTTTATTTTGAAACCACCTCCCTTGAAGATGGGAAAGTGGAAGAGGTTCCTGGCACCAACAATCCTTAATGCAGGAGAAATAAGGCAAAGAGAGTGGTTGTGGGGGAGAAAAGTGGCTTTTATCCCTAAAGGTGATTAACCACGGCCAGAAATTCCCTCTGGGTGTGGTGGCCTTTCCCTGCTGCCTGTGACCAGCACCTGCCCTGGGCTTGATGTCACATTGAGAGCCAGGGGACAGCAGGGCCATCCCCACATGGTGACAGTGGCAGAGGCTGGGAGGTACCCAGGGTTGTGCATCCCAGTGAACTGGTTGGTTTTGCTGGTGGGTCAATGAACACCTTGGCCATGCTCCTCGTGGTGTTGTTTATTCCCAGGCTCAGAGCCCAAGGGTTGCTCTCCCTGCCTGGAGGTCCCAGTGGCTCCCACCACTTTTCCCCTCTGCAGTGGAGCTGTTGGTTCCTCTCTCCACAGTTACTCCAGTGAGAAATCACAGGGGGAGCCTGGAGGGGCTGAATAATTGAGCAGGGAGAAAGATTTGGGCTCAACCAGCTCAAAACCTATCACGGAGAAATTCAATTCCTGATGAGATTGATCCCACATCCCTCTCTGGGACTTGGGCCTGGGGTGCTGCCAGCCCTGCACCCACCCTGCTGCACCCACAGGGTGGGCTGTGGCTGTTGGGAGGATGCTGGGAATGGATTCCAGGATACCACATCCTCACAGCCTTGTGCTGATGCTCCAGGGCTGGGAAAGGGCTTTGTATCCCTTTATATCCCACAGCCTGGAGCATCAGCCCTGGGAACAGGGTCCTGCTGGCATCACAGGCTGGAGAACCCTTGGGGTGCTCCAACCACTGCCTGGGGATGTGGAAAGGGGAGAAGATGAGCAGGAACACACAGCAGGGATGGAAGACCCACAAATCCCTCATGTCCCAGGTGTCCCAACAGCCCCTCCAGCACTGACCATGAGATGCAGGTTGTTGTGTATCCATGGTGAGTGGGCAGCTTCCAACCCCTTATCCCAACCCTCCAGGCTTTATCCCCATCCCTCATCCTCCCTGGATGCTCTGGGATGTCCTTGCCCCCATCCCAGCCAGGAGCCAGGGGCAGCTTGGCTGGAAGTGATGGAACATTGTGGGTTGAACGGGGTGAAAACATCCTTCCCGAACGCCAGGGGATGCTTGGAGCAGCAGAGGGGCTCAGGATGGCCCCCTTGGCATTGGGGTTTTTCCTTTCCCTCCATTTGAAAGCAGCTATTTGTTTCAATTTTCAAAGTGTGTACGTAATGGGCTGGGAAACTTGAAAGGCAGAGTTGGCAGGGAGCAGCCCCAGCCGTGTTTAAACAGGACATTAAACCCCCAGAGGTTTATTAATAAGATTAATAACAGCTCCCATGTGCTGGGCTGGGGGATTTCACCCCCCCCTTTGGGTTTCTGTCTGCAGCAGAAGGAGATTTGGGGGAGAAAAAAATCAGTTGCCCAAGTGCTGCTTTGTCTCTGCCCCCAGATGGGAGCAGAGGGGCAGGATGTGACCCCAAATGAGAGCAGAGGGGCAGGATGTGCCCCCAGACAGGAGTAGAGGGGCAGGATGTGCCCCCAGATGGGAGCAGAGGGGCAGGATGTGACCCCAGACAGGAGCAGAGGGGCAGGATGTGCCCCCAGACAGGAGCAGAGGGGCAGGATGTGACCCCAGACAGGAGCAGAGGGGCAGGATGTGCCCCCAGATGAGAGCAGAGGGGCAGGATGTGCCCCCCAGCCATCCCCCATCCCAATGGGGTCCCACAGGGGCATGTTTTCCTTATTATTTAATAGGGATTTTTTTCAGCTGCTCGTCCCTGGCAGGAGGTGCCAGGAGGAACCCCTGTGCAGTGATGGTTCCCCCTTCCCCATCAGCCAGCTGGGAGCCCACAGGGAGTCTGGGGGCTTGGGGTGAGTGTTCAGGGGGCTCAGCATGTCCCTGGTAGTGCCGGGGGTGATGTCTTAAAAGCCAGAAAATATATATAATATAGATTTTAAGGCATCAGGGGGTTTAGGACGGGGGGATGCAGGAGGGCTGGATTTAAGGGCACATCCCCCAGCTGCCCAAAACCAGGGAGCAAACACAAGTGTCTGGGGGGCCTGTGGTGAATCCAGCTGTGTCCCCACAAAGCCAGTAAGACCCCCAAGCTGAACCTAACCCTTTCCCACCATAGCTGTGTGTCCTGGGAACACTGGGAATGTGGCACCAGGGATGCAGAGGAGGTGGAGCAGAGAGGCTTTGCTTGCCCTGCTCTCTCGCCGGGGAAGAAAAGTCTGAAACCTTTGGTGGATGGGATTGGGGAAACCAAAGGGCTGGGAATGGCCAGTCTGGGGCTCAGGGGTTACAGGGAGCCTTGGGGATGTCACTGGGATGGTGCCTCTCTCCTCTGGGCACCCCTGTGCCATCCCACAGGGACACCCAGGTACAAAACTTAGCTGGGAAACGTCCCAGGGAAGAGGAGGAAGCTCAGGGTGGGAGCAGAGGGTGGGAGTGTGCGATGCTCCAGTTGGAGTGGAGTTGGATCATCCTGGAGGATGCTCAGG
>NW_020885008.1:690307-707941 GCF_003945725.1 Corapipo altera | reverse complement strand
TGCTCAGGGTGATCCTGGAGGGTGCTCAGGGCGTGGAGGGTGCTTGAGGTGAGCAGGGAGGATGGTTGGGATGGGAACAGAGGACACTCAGGGTCAGAGTGGAGGATACTTTGGGGTCAGAGTGAAGTGTTTGGGTGAGCAGGGAGGATGGTTGGGATGGGAACTGAGGTGAGAGTGGAGGATGCTCAGGGTCAGAGTGAAGGGTGCTCTGGGTGAGCGTGGAGGCTGCCTGGAGTGGGAGTGGAGGATGCCTGGGATGCTGAGGTTAATGGGAGCCCCTGGGAAAACCTGTCTGTGCTCCAGTTCTGTGCAGGAACAGCTCAGATTAATGGGGGGCCTCAGCCAGAGCCTGGCAATGTCACACTGAGAGTCCTTGTCCCATCCCCTGGGCTCTCTCCTGTCACATCCCCCTCCTCCTCAGCCTTGCTGGACCCCAGGAGCAGTGGAAGGCCGGGCAGTGTGGGGATGGCCATGCCTTGAGCCGTGTCCCCCAGCCCTGGGAAGGGGCTCAGGACACACCCTGGGGACGCAGCAGCTTTGTATGAACCCTTTGCGGGCTCAGAATTGTATTTTCTCTACTTTTCCCTCCCCTGTCTTGGCTCAGGAACCGGCCCTGTCTCCCTCACCCGCCCCGGGGACCCACCATCTCCATCTGTGCCTGGGGCACCCCTCAGCCCCTGGCCCCTGCTGGCCCCTCCTCTGCTGCCACTTCAGCCCCTCCCCGGCCGGTTGCCAATTCCCCTCCCAGTTCCCCTCGGCAGCTGCCGGGAATCTCGGTGGAAACCATCCTTCCATCCTTCCCTGGCCCCTTTCTGGAGCATCTGGTGCTGCTTTCCCTCGGCTCGGGGAGGGGGGACACAGTGAGAGCCCTGTGATGGGCACGGGGGTGGCACAGGGCTGTGTGGGGACCCCCGGCATGGGCACAGGGCAGTTTGAGGGGTCTGAGGGTCCTGTTTGCTCCCCAGGGCGGGGGGTGGCACAGGGTTTTGCTGGAGGGTGGCACGTGTGTGTCTCAGTGGTGGCATCCCCCTGGCACGGCAGTGGCCACGGGGAGGGCTGTGGGCAGCCCTGTGGTTGAGATACCAAGGCCAGGCTTTTTTGGGACATCCTGGGGACGATGTTTTGTGGCTGGGACCGGGTGTGGAGCTCTCAGGGAGTGGGGCTGGGAATGGCTCTGCCTCGGTAACTGACCCAGTTTGGGGCTCAGGGGTTGCAGGGAGCCTTGGGGATGTCACTGGGATGGTGCCTCTCTGCTCTGGGCACCCCTGTGCCATCCCACAGGGACACCCAGGCACAGAGCCTCGGCTGGGAAATGTCCCAGGGAAGAGAAGGAAGCTCAGGATGGGAGCAGAGAGTGCTTGGGGTGGGAGTGGAGGGTGCTGGGTTGTCCTCGAGGATGCCCAGTGGGAATCAGGGGTGCTTGGGGTTGGGGTCCCTGTGCCCAGCCCAGCTGTGCCTCCCACCCCTCTGGCTCTGCCCTGGGCACAGTCACACCCCCTCACACTCTGCTCCAGGGATATCCCCCCATTTCCCCTGGGAGGGACAGGGAGCAGAGTCTGGAAGGACGGGGAATTATCACAGGATCAGAGCTGAGACCTGTTTGATTTCCTCCTGGGAATTCACGTCACGTCTGGGACTCGGTGGCTCCGAGGATTCTGTGTGGCAGCAGCAGCAGCCCAGCGCTGTTGTGACCCACTCCATGAACACCAACCTGTCAGTACAAGTTTTATTTATATATTTTTACTCTTTTTGCCCCCCTGAAGCTCAGCAGTTGTGGGTGAGGGCCTGTGGAGGGGGCAGGACCCCCCCATCCCTTTCAGTGTGGGGCTGAGGAAATCCCTGTCCCATCCCTGTTCATCCCTGTCCCATCTCTGTCCTCCCATCCCTGTCCCATCTCCAGGGCCACCAACCCTCTCTGGGCTGCCTCCCACCTGGATTTCAGGCAGCCCCTCCCAGGGCTGCTGCCCCCCAAGCCCATCCCGGGTCTGATCCTGGGTCCAGCCAGGGTGCTGCCAGTGCTGGAAAATTTGAGGTGTCTGCCTGGGGCTCTGGTGGGTGTCAGGGGGTGTCTTTAGGGACACCCTCATGCATTTTGGGCTGGTTTACACCCCATCAGGTGCAGGTTCACCCCATCATCCCGTGAGCACTCTCACCACACCGTCCAGGAGGTGGGTGCACCCCAGGAGGGGTTGGGATTTCCACTTCAAAATTTAGGGAGAAGACTCAGTCCAGCAGCACCCACAGCCTGGACACAGGACTGATGCTCCCACCGCCCTTTGGGGCTCCCCCATGGGTCCCTAAATTGGAAATGGGGCTCTGGATCTCTCCCCCTGCCCCATCCTCTCCTCCACGGGGGGGATGCTGACCCCACTAATGACCCTGACCCCATTAACGACTCTGTCCCCTGACTCTCAGCAGCCCCAGGCCCTAATTATTTTTAATCCAGCCCCCCTAGGAAGGAGCTGAGTGGTGTCTGGGTCGGGGTCCCGTGGGGAGGTGGCACTTCCCAGACAAAGCAAACCCAGGCCTAACAAAGGGCCTTGAATTATACATGGGGAGTGGGCTCGGCAATTAGCGCTGCCCTCGTTAACGGGGTCCGGGCGGGGTTGGTCTCCCCCACCCTGCACGGGAGGGGAGGGAGCAGGGGGTCACAGGGACAACCCCACAGCCCCATTTCCCATGGTTTGGGGCCCACAGGGGACCCCAGGAGGTGGTGGGAGCATCATTCCTGTGTCCACATCACGTTCCACCCCGGGAGACGCCAGTGCCGTGTCCGTGGGCGCTGCTGGGTTGGGTTTGCCCCAAATATTTTGATGTGGAAATCCTCATCCCCCCCTGTGGGTGCATCCATAGGGGGATGGCGTGGGGTGGCTGGGAAAACCATCCCATGTGGTTAAAATGGAATTGTGGAAAAAGCGGGAAAAAACAGGTTTTGCGGGAAAAATCCCATGTGGTTACGGTGCAAAAAATACCACGTTTTGGAGGAAAAATCCCAGTTTCCCTGCAGTGGGGCTGGCCCTGATGGCAGCGGGATGGGCTCTCATCCCTGTTGGATTAGGGGGCTGTGCCAGGTGGGTTTTACTGCAGGGTTTGGGATGCTTGGGGTGCTCAGCCGTGACGTTGTCACCCATCCCAACATCCCGGGGTCACGTCCCGTCGTTAAAGGAGGCGGCGGAGCAGGGATGGATCCACCCCCACACAACAAAGGGGCTGGCAAATCCCTAAAACCCCTCCTGGAGGCAGAGGGGATAAAGGGAGGATGCAGTAATTAATGAAAGTGATTTTTATGGCTGTTTAAGGAGCCCCTAATGAGCTCCTGGCCCCGGCAGCTGCCAATCCCTGTGGTTCAGAACCCGCCGGAGGCCACGGCACACATGGCTTGGGATCAACGGGATCGATGGGATCAGTGGGGAAGGGAGAGTTGGGATCAAATCAAAGGGATAGTTCAGGATCAACAGCAGAGGGGTCACTGGGATCAACAGAGAAGGGATCAGTGGGATCAACAGGCAAAAGGGTCACTGGGATCAACAGGCAAAGGAATAGTCAGGATCAACAGCAAAGTGATGGTTGGTATCAACAGCAAAGGGATCATTGGGATCAACAGTAAAGGGATTGTTGGGATCAACAGAAAAGAGATAGTCAAGATCAATAGCAAAGGGATCCTTGGGATCAAGAGACAAAGGAAAAGTCAGGAATCAACAGCAGAGGGACAGCTGGGGTCAACAGCAAAGGGATGATTGGGATCAACAGCAAAGGGATGGTTGGGATCAACAGCAAAGGGATGGTTGGGATCAACAGCAAAGGGATGGTTGGGATCAACAGCAAAGGGATGGTTGGGATCAATAGCAAAGGGATGGTTGGGGTCAACAGCAAAGGGATGGTTGGGATCAACAGCAAAGAGATAGTTGGGATCAACAGCAAAAGGGTCACTGTGACCAGTAGTAAAGGGATCATAAGAATCAACAAAGGGATTGTTGGGATCGACAGCAAATGGATAGTTGGGATCAATAGCAAAGGGATAGTCAGGATCAACAGTAAATTGATCACTGGGATCAACAGCAAAGGGATCCTTGGGATTGACAGCAAAGGGATCCTTGGGATCAACAGCAAAGGAATCGTTGGGATTGACAGCAAATGGATACTTGGGATCAACAGAAAAAGGATTGTGAGGATCAACAGCGAAGGGTGGGCAGGATCAACAGCGAAGGGATCGGAGGGATCAGCAGTAGTGAGGAACACATCCAGCCAGGAGGAGACCCCTGAACCCTCCAGGTTCCATTATTCAGTGGAAAAATAAGAACGAGCCCCCAGTTCCATAGGAACTCCTGGCCCACAGGGGTGGGAGCAGGCAGTGGGAAGCAATGCCCGTCACCGGGAGTCGTGGGTGCCTGTGGATTGTGGAATTACCCCGAGGAGAGGGAAACCCACGGGGGTTATCCTCTAAATCCCTTTTGTGCGGCCAGCCACCTCCTCCCCGGGCAGCTGAACCTCCTAAACCTGCGTCTCAGCGTGGTCTTATCCTTCATTTTAAGCCTAAAAAACCCGGATAAACTCTGGAAGAAGCACCTACACCGTCCGGGCTGGGCGGGTGCACACCCTCCCCCACGGGGACCACCTCCAGATGTCCCCTTCATCCCTCCAGCACACAGGAGCAACCCTTCCTCCTCCTCCTCCTCCTCAACAGCTCCTACCCTCCCGTAAAAATCAATATTTTGGGAGGCACGGCGCTGTTTCGCCTCCCCACCGGCTGCCGCCGGCTGCTCCTTTCCCGGCGACTCCGCTCCCGGGGATTATTTTTGCTCCCCGGCTCATTAACGGGGTTGTTACCAGGCAGATTTCCTCACCCGATTTTCTCCTTCCCAGCCCGCGGGCCGTGGGAGGAGGGAATGCCGGTTTCCATAGCGATGCGCTTGGCTTTAATCAGTGTTTCTTCCCTGGGAGAATTGATTACGGGAAAGTGTCACTAAATAAGTCAGTAAATTGGACTTTTTATATACATATATATATATATATTCATTTTTTTTTTCCTCTCCTCCATCGGATTATATTAACGGTGTCTTTGAGATTTGGGGAAAATTACCTCCTGCTCTTCACAGATGGGGGGATAAAGGACTGAACTGGGAAAATTAGCATGGAAATTGCCTGAGGCTTAATCCCTGTCCACAGGGCTCAGCCACCCCAGGCTGGGGGTGATCCAGGATCCATCCTGGCCCCTCCTGGTGTGCTTTTGGAAATTCTTTGGCGACCAGGTTGTCCTGCTCCTCTGCTTTCCAGTTGATCAAAGCTGCTTTCCCCAGCTCCCCATCCGTGGCTGGTCCTGGCCTTTGTCTGTGTTTCATCCCCAAAATTTGTTATTTAGGGGGTCAGATTCCTGGGTCTCTCTTGGTTTCCCATCTCATTCACCCTACCTGTGCACTCGCCAAGGTTTAATTCCAAGATTCCCAAATTTAAGACCCAAGTCCCCCATTTTTAAGCCTCAAATCCCCCAAATTTAAGCCCAAGATTTCCCAAATTTAAGCCTTGCCTCACTCCCAGACTGGACTGGAACGGGATCAGTCCCCCTTCCATGTGCCCAAGATCTCCCAGATCTGAACCAAAGATCTGTCAGATCTAAGCCCAAAATCTCCCAAATTTAAGCTCCAGATCCCTCAGATCTTAGACCGAGATCCCCAAATTAGAGACTCCAAACCCCCAGATTTAGGCACAAACTCTCCCAAAATCTAAGAAAAAGATCCCAAAATTCAAGCCTTGGTTGCCCCAGACCCAAAATTTAAGCTCAAAACCTTCTAAATTTAAGCCCAAGTTTTCCCAGATCTGGGCCCAAGATCTCCCAGGTTCAAACCCGCATTCCCCCACTTTAAATCCACAAACCCCCAGATTTAAGCCCAGGATCTCCCAAATTTAAGCCAAAGATCCCCCGGATTTAAGCACCAAATTCCCCAAATTTAAGCCCAAGATTTTCCAGATTGAAGCTCCCAAACTGGCCTGGATCCAGCCCCCTCCATGTGCTGCTGGCTCCATCCCCTCCCTCATCCCGTGGATGGGAGGACAAGGGGTGGGTGGGCACTGGGGTCCCTGTGGGAGGTGGGAATGTCCCTTTGTCACTGTGTCCCACAAACTGCTCTCTGGGACAGGGATGTGGCTCCCCTTGGAAGCTCCAGACTCCCAGGAGAACCCCCAAGCAATTCCCCATCCACTTGGGAGGGTTTTTTAAAGGATTTTTGCTCCATTTCAGTTAATTCTTCCCCTCCCAGTGTTCCTGTGTTAATGGGCTCTGCTGGGAGGCTCCGTTGGGATGAGGAGCTGCGGCTCGTGGGACCCCTGGATCAATCCTGGTTTTCTTTATCCAGCTGTTGGTTTGGAGGGGGATGTCCCAGGGGATGGTTGGGATGGGTTGGAGGCAGCAAGTGCCTCGTGGGTTCAGGGATCCAGTGCTGGAGCAGGAAAGGGGTTTGTTTGCTGTGGGGTGGGATGGATGGGATGGGATTGAGGGTTATGACGGATGGGGTGGGTTGGGATGGGGGGGATGCACAGGATGGATGAAATGGGATGAGATGAGATTGAGGGATATGATGGATGGGGTGGGATAGGATGGATTGAATACATGGGATGAATACGTTGGATGGAATAGGATTTGATGGATGGGATGGATGGAATGTGTGAATGGGATTGGGATGGAATGGGATTGGATGGGATTGAATACATAGGAGGGATGGGATGGGATGGGATGGGATGGGATGGGATGGGATGGGATGGGACGGGATGGGATGGGATGGGATGGGATGGGATGGGACGGGATGGGGTGGGATGAGATGGGAGGGGATGGATGATGAGTTGGATGGGCTGTGGTGGATGGAATGCATGGAATACACAGGATGGATGGGATAGGATGGATGGGATACATTAGATGGATGGGGTAGGATGGATGGGATACATTAGATGGATGGAATGGGATTGCTGGATAGAATACCTAGGATGGATGACATGATATGGGATGGGATGGGATGGATAAAATAGATGGAGTGGGATAGGATGGATGGATGGATGGATGGGTTTGGAGCAGCTCCCAGCCTGGTGTCCTCAAGGCACAGCCTTTCTCCAGGGTTAGAGCTTCTGCTCTTCTCCCCATCCCTCGTACCTCAGTTTCCCTGTTGGACCTGCTCCCATGGAGCTGTTCACCCTGACCAGGAGAGCAAATGCTCCTGGCATGGTGCTGAGCAGGAATCAGCCCATTTTCCAGGAAAACTGAGGCACAGGAGTGCAGGATCAGCCCCTCAGCCGTCACTGGTGACCTCAACCTCGCTGGAACAGTGTCCCATTGTGGTCACAGCCCCGTGACTCAGCTTCCCCTCCCTGGCAGGTCCCTCCTCAGGCACCTCAGCTGTCCCTGGAGCACATTCCCATCCCAGGGACACTCCTGGCACCCCCTCACCCCATCCCACCAGTGCCACCACCCCCTGCCCTCCCCCCGAGGTGCCCCAAGGTCACAGCAAGGTCAGGCCGGGGGGATGCAGAGCACGGGATTAACAGGCTCATCCCAGCTGCCTTCTGCAGCAATTCCCAAGGGGATGGAGCAATTCCCCGCCGGAAAATAAAACCTGCTGTGCAGGATTGCATTGCTCCAGAGGCAGCCTCGGATGGGCAGGCAGGGAATTGAGCTGCTTCGATTGCCTCGGCTCTCCCTGGGCGTGGAAAAGTTTCCTGGCTGGGAGGCAAGAGGAAGAAAAGAGTCTCACAGCAGCATTGGTGCAGAAAAGAGCTGGGATGTTGCAGGAAAGCCCAGTAGATGCAATATTGTTTCAGAGTCAAGTAGGTGTAATATTGTATCAGTGATACATCAGTTAAACTGGCCTGTTCCCAGGGAATTTGTGATGTTCTTTGGGGAAAAAAAGTGCTGTCAAAATTCCTGGGGGTCCTTGCTGGGACATCAGAGCTGTCGGAGACAAATCCACCCAAACCCCACATTTTGGGGAGCTGACAGGGCTCAGGGCTTAGTTTTAGTCAGGTAAATCAGGAGGATCACCCTCCTGAGGCAGGGATCGTCCAGAGGGGCTGATGGAACATCCCTTTGCACGTGGGAACAACCACAGCTCCAGGTTTTGGTGTTCCCAGCACTTGGGAAGGTTTTGTGCCTCAGTTTCCCTCCCCTGTGGCAGAGCCAGAATCAGAGAGGGCGGGTTTAGTCTGCTACATTTAGGGGATTATATTATTATTATTATTATTACTATTATTACTATTATTATTATTATTATTATTATTATTATTATTATTACTATTATTATTTTGTTGTTGCCATTAGACACCCCAAGGCTGCACTTCCCGCCCTCCTTGATGGAACTCTCAGGGATGGATGGAGCCAGCAGCACAGATCTGGGAGCAGGGCTTGGAGGGGATCCATCCCTATGGGTCTCCTGGGGGCCCAGGGGGTGGGAAGCACCCAGGGGTGCAGCCCATGGAGCAGTTTTCCAGCAGGTACAGGGGTGCAGTGTCTAGACAAGCACATCCAGCCGGGGCTGCGTTCCCATGGCAACGCTGCCAGATGCAGGGGAATTAAATAAATAACTGGGAATGAGGGGGAAATAAAGCAGGCAGGAGGAAGGAAAGCCATCAGATGGGTGCTGGGAAGCTTTGGTGAGGGACCCACCCCCCCCAGATCTCTGCCTGTGCCCCCCCCCAGCCACACCCGGAGATCTGGGCTGTTCCAGCCCTCTGTTGGAAGCTCCTACATCTGAGGGGTAAAAAAGGGGCAGCACAGAGGCCCCAAAAACTGTGGCATGCACAAGGGGTTGCACCAGCTGGGGGAGGACCCGATTTGTGCCTCTCTCACCCCACTTTTTGCTCATAGTTTGAACTGCAGTTCAGTCCTGGGGCATTTTCCCAAGCAGGGGCTGCATCCTGCTCACCCCCACCCAGCACCGGGGAGCAGCTGAGGCTCCAGCGCCTTTAATTTCTTTTCCTCCGTGATTTTATGAAGGTTTTTGCAGTCGGAAGTAGGTCAAGAACTTGTTTCCAAGTCATTAGATAGAGTCCCTGGGTTCACAGCGGTGTTTGCACCTTCTTAATAGCCAATCTCTCTCTCTGCTCATTTAAATCGCAGCCGACTCCCCTCCGCGGGGCTGGAGCTGCAGGATGGAGGAGCCTCCGACGGCTCCCGGGGCTCCCTACGGGCAGGAGAAGGCGCTGGCAGAGCCAAAATCAGCCAAACTGCCTCAAAAGGAGAGGTTCGGGGGGGGGGGGGTTGAGCCTGCAAGAGCCTCAGGGTGGGGATGTCCCTGGGGCTGGGGCACGATGTGGCCAGAGCTCCATCCGCTGCAGGGACACCCAGAGCATCCCTTATGGATCCTGGATCCTGCTGGCAGCCAGATCCCGCCTGCAGCTCTGCCCAGGGGGGTTTTCTCCCTGAACCCCAACATTTTTTTCTGCCAAAACTCCTCGAAAATGAGCGGTTCTGCCCCAAACCCCCGGGAGGGGCTCGGCGGCTCTCGCAGCGTCTTTGGCCGCAGGACACGGGGAATAAAGACCCCAAATCTCTTCGAAAAGCAGCGAAATGAAAAGCTAAATCCCTGGCGAGCCTCGGGCATATGGTGAGCGGGAGGAAATCACCCAGCGCAGGATAATGACCCGGCAGGGGGTCAGGGCCCGGCCCGCAGGGGAAGGGCAGGGGCTGAGCTCAGCCCGACGTGCAGATGCTGCTGCGGGGATGGAAAGCAGCGGGGAACTGGGAGGGAACTGGGAGCATCATCCAGCCTTCTGCCTGCTCCGTCATCCTGCCCACCATCACCAGGTGGATGTCAGGGCTTTGCAGTTTTAGGGAGGGTGTTTTCTGCAGGGAAGATCCTTTTTTCTTTTTCTTTTTTTTTTTTTTTTTTCCGAGATGGAACCTCTCTTTCGTCTATTTTTTTCCCCTTTCTGGGAAAAAAACAAAAAGGGGAATATCCCCTGCTCTGTGGTGTGGTGAAGGGCCTTGGAGAGGTGATGGGCAGGTTTGCTCCTGCCTGCAAATGTCAGAGCCACGTCCCAGGGAGTTACAGTTTCCATGGTGGGGAAAAAAGATCCCCTAAAAATCCCCTTTTCCCCATTCCCTGTCGCCAGGGGAGATTCTGGCACCTGGGGCAGGGCACTGTCCAGTACCAGCACAGATGGGGTATGAAGGGACTGAGAGCAGCTCTGCCAAGAAGTTGGGGGTTGATGGATGAAAACCTGGACGTGCCCTGGCCATGGGCACTGACAGCCCAGAAAACCCCCTGCCCTGGGCTGATCCCCCAGCGTGGGCAGCAGGGAGGGGGGGATTCTGCCCCTCTGCCCTCTCAGGTGAGACCCCCCTGCAGAGCTGCCCCAGCCCTGGGAACAACAGCACAAGGATGTGGAGCTGCTGGAGAGAGTCCAGAGGAGGCCCCGGAGATGCTCCAGGGCTGGAGCCCCTCTGCTCTGGAGCCAGGCTGGGAGAGCTGGGGGGGTTCCCCTGGAGAAGAGAAGGCTCCAGGGAGAGCTGAGAGCCCCTTGCAGGGCCTAAAGGGGCTCCAGGAGAGCTGGAGAGGGACTGGGGACAAGGGATGGAGGGACAGGACACAGGGAATGGCTTCCCACTGCCAGAGGGCAGGGAGAGATGGGATATTGGGAAGGAATTGTTGTGTGTGAGGGTGGGGAGGCCCTGGCCCAGGTTGCCCAGAGAAGCTGTGGCTGCCCCTGGATCCCTGGAAGTGTCCAAGGCCAGGTTGGAGCAACCTAGGCTGGTAGAAGGTGTCCCTGTCCATGGCAGGGGTGGAATGGGATGAACTTTGAGGGTTCCTCCAACCCAAACCACTCTGGGATTCTCTGATTCCAAGAGAGCAGAAGTGGGAGCTGCTGGGCAGGTTCCTGGGATAGCACTGCAGAGTGTCCAAGGGGCTGGGTCAGGGATACTCATCCCAGGGCCCAGCACTGCCCACCCAGGTTCCACGAGGGATGTCCACCCTCAACACATCCAATGGGATGGCCAAGGTGCTCCCTGGTGTCTGTGCAACCCTCCTGGCACAGCCAGAGTGGGATTCAGCTCTCCCAGCCTTGTCATGGGGATTAGAAAGGACTGGGAAAACTGCCTGGATTAATGGGGTGGGTCTGCAGAAGTTGAAGGTGCCACAACCAAGGGGTGATTTGGGGACAAGTGAGCTCCTTCCCACTTGAAAAATCCCATTTTCCTCTAGCCCTGCCCCGAACTGAGCCCCACAGCTCCTGTCCCTAGGGGCAGCACCCATGTCCCCTCCTGCCACAGCCTCCCCAGGGACTGTCACAGGTTCGATTTCCTGCTGAAACCCAAATCCTTGCAGGCAGCACTTTGGGAGGAGCAGGATCAGGATCCCACCCCCAGCTCATGGATGTGATTTGCTGCAAAGGGAACTTTTGGGGCCGATCGATGAACAAGAGAGTGTTTAATTAAGAGGGAGCCCTAAAACTCATTGCATTGATCAGCTGCAGGTTTATCTTAATTAGCAGTGGGATGGAGTGTCTGGATCCCGGCCCTGCACCCACAAGAGCTGCAGTGGGAGCTGGGAGGGGAGAGCAGGGTCTTAATGAGGGTGGGGGTGCAATTAGCAGGGGGAACCCCCCTCCCAGGAGGAGGGCAGCCTGGGGGGGATACTCTGAGCTCCACAAGGCCCTTAGGTTTGGGGGAATTGGATGCTGCTGATCCCCAGTTCGCTGGGAAGTGTCCTGAGATGCCTCTTGCTGTGTTTGGGGTGACACTGAACCCCAGAGCCAGGGCCTCTGTCACCAAACGACTGGTGGGGGCTGCACACAGAGCTGGGGTGTCTTGAAGTTCCCTTGGGGACATTTCATCCCCAAAAGATCAGTGAGGATGCTCCAGGCACTGGACCAGCCCAGGGAGCTCAGCTTGGAGCAAGGCAGGAGTATCACTGAGCTGAGGGTTCTCTCTCCCTCCCATGCAGGGATCACCAGACCTGGGCCCCTCTCTCCCTGGAGGCTGTGCCTCAGTTTTCCCACTCAGGAAGCAGCTCCTGAGCTGCAGGGATGCCCTGGGGATGCCCTGGGGATGTCCTTGGGATGCCCTGGGCTGTGGCAGGAGGTGAGAGTCGAGGAGCTGCAGCCTCACTGCCTCTGTGCTCTGCCTTCCTATGGAGGGAATAAACTGGAATAACACACCCATAGAGCACTGTGTGACCTGCCAGGGGGGTCCAGCAGAGTTTTCAGTGCAATCAGCAGCCCCTGCTCATCCATGGGAAAAACATGGGGTTTGCCTCTAACTTTGCTTCTCCTTGGAGTGAAGAAGGATTTGGTTCCGCCAGGCTCTTCCCAGCTCCTTCTCCTTCAGCCTGGCCTGGCCTGACAGGCTGGAATTAAGGAGCTGCACGGGTGCAGACTCATCACTCCAGCTCCGTGGAATGCTCCCAGAGGCTCTTCCCAGCCCCATCCCTCAGCTTGGAGCACCTCCCGTACCCAAAGCTCCCCTCCAGCTCCCGCTAAGCAGCTCTGTCAACAGCCCCCAGATCGATGGGTGGCTGCAAAGCCCCGAGCGTGGCTCTCCCTGCGTCATTTATTATTTACATTCCTCAATTTAAAAGATTTACAGCCCGGTTGTGAGTATTTCCAGAGGCTGTTTCCTCTGAGAGTTTAAACAGCGTGGAAGTGAATTAAGCCTCAGTGCAAACAGCCTTGTCCCAGCTCCACAGATCCAGGGGCTCCCTGAGTTCTGCTGCTCCACGGCTTCGTGTCCCCTTTAATTGAAACCAGGGACATCCTATCCCAGGGATAGGGTTGGGAATGGGATACCACAGTCCCAGGCTGGAGCTGGGCTAAAATAGGTGTTAAATAGAGCCCTCACAAAGCCAATCCAACGGGCACGTGGTGTTTTATGGGTGGGGAGACTGAGGTGGTTGCACATCCAGAGACCACAGGGGGACATCCCAAAGTGGGAGGGTTGGAGTTGTTGATTTCCCTGTGCTTCCCGTACCAAGGAAGTGGGTTCTGTGCGTTTCGTGTTTTAATAGTTGCAACTAATGTTTATAAAGAGCTTGTTATTTGCATTTTCAGCACTTTAAAGAAGTTTGGAGCACGTGGTCTGTCCTCGTGGAACACTCAGGGAAGCTCTTTTGCCAGATCATTTATTCCCCCCTGTTATTGGGACACGTGGAATCGGGCTGGGCAGGAGGGATGATGCCTGGGAACCCCCACAGGAGCTCCAGGGAGCACCGGGATGGGGCTTCCCTACACCCAGACCACTGCTGGGGAATGGAGGGGGGATGTAAAGCCCATTTTCTCCTGCAGCTTTGAGGATAAACTGTCCCCCTGTCTCAGGGAGGATGAGCCACGTGGCACCAGGAGGGGACACTGAGGCACAGGGAGGTGGGGAGGGCTCAGGGCCCTGGAGCTCACAGGGGTTGTTGTTGTTGTTGTTATTATTATTATTATTGAATAATTAATAGCCATTAATAATCTGGGGCATCTCAAAGAGTGATGGGACAGCAGTGGGCTGTCAGCAAGAGAAATGGAGAGAGGATTTGGGATTGCAAGGCTGCTGCAGACACACCTCCCCTCCAAAGGGGCTGGGTCAGGGATGCTCATCCCAGGGCCCAGCACTGCCCACCCAGGTTCCACGAGGGATGTCCACCCTCAACACATCCAATGGGATGGCCAAGGTGCTCCCTGGTGTCTGTGCAACCCTCCTGTCACAGCCAGAGTGGGATTCAGCTCTCCCAGCCTTGTCATGGGGATTAGAAAGGACTGGGAAAACTGCCTGGATTAACGGGGTGGGTCTGCAGAAGGTGAAGGTGCCACAACCAAGGGGTGATCTGGGGACAGGTGAGCTCCTTCCCACTTGAAACTGGTGCCAGCACCTTGGAAAAATCCCATTTCCTCCAGCCCTGCACCCCCCTCCTGCCCGGGCACCCTCAGGGATTGCAGTGTCCCAGCACCCTGAACTTCTCTGAAAGTTGTTACAAACTTCTCTAAAAATCAGTGGTCTCATCTAATCTCCATTTTTTAACTTAAAACCACTGTTGAATGCCCTGGTGCCCCCACCCTGCCTTTGCTCCCACCTTTCTTGGAGATAATCCTGTAATTAAGGGCAACAGAGAGAGCAGTCAACAAATGCTGGGATAACGGGTGGATCCCCCCAGCTCCAAGCCCTGATCCACACTGTAGGATCAGCTGCAGCACATCGTTGTTTATGGATTACAAATGGTGAGGGCAATCTTAGCAGCAGCCTCCTTGGGAAGGCAGGTGAGGATGGGCAGAAAATCACCTGCAAAATACCCATGACCAGAGCAGGAGGCTTTTCCCTTGACAAACCCGTTCCTGAGAGTGATTTCAGCCCTGAGGGGTGGGGAAACTGAGGCCCAGAGGATGCTGGCAGGGTGACCAGCTGACATCTCCTTGCTTTCCCCTCCTCAGCTCCAAACATTCCCAATAACCCTGTCCCCGATGCATCACGCAGACACTTCAGCCTCTTGCAACTAATTATCTGTGGGATTCCCCATCCATTTCCAGCTGCTCTTTGCCTTCAGCATCCCAGGAGCTGCCGTGGTGACCGATGTCCTGCTCTAATCCCTGCTCCCCCCCTGCTCTCCCGCAGGTCGCGGCGCTGGAGAGGCAGATCTTTGATTTCCTGGGATACCAGTGGGCCCCGATCCTGGCGAATTTTTTACACATCATGGCCGTTATTTTGGGCATTTTTGGGACCATCCAGTACAGATCCAGATACCTCATGATGGTAGGTACTGCTGTGGGTGCCCGGGTGCAGCATCATCCCCCCTTGGAATGGCTCTGGTTCCCTCCTGGATTGCTTGGAACAGAATGTCTGGAGAAGTGGCTTCCCACTAGCAGAGGGCAGGGTTATGGGATACTGGGGAGGAATTGCTGGCTGTGAGGGTGGGGAGGCCCTGGCCCAGGTTGCCCAGAGAAGCTGTGGCTGCTCCTGGATCCCTGGAAGTGTCCAAGGCCAGGTTGAAGCAACCTGGGCTGGTGGGAGGTGTCCCTGCCCATGGCAGGGGTGGAACTGGGTGATGTTCCACTCCTCTTCCAACCCAAACCATGGAGTGATCCTATGATCCAACCCCAGATCCCTGCACAGAATCAGAGAATGTTAAAGACCTTAAAGACCATCTTTGAATTGAACTCCTGATCCTTGAGGTTTAACCAGCAACCTCGGGCCCCTGTGCCCTGCAGGGGTCTATCCCGAGGGATGGGATGCAGCAGGAGGGATGCAGGGGGTGGAGCAGGGGTCCCTGACGGTCTCTCCCCCGCAGTACGCGGTGTGGCTGGTGCTGTGGGTCGGCTGGAACGCCTTCATCATCTGCTTCTACCTGGAGGTCGGGCGCTTGTCACAGGTAACCCCCCCACAGCTGCCTCCTCATCCTCCCCACAGCCTTCCCTCCCTCTTCCCACCCTTCCTGCTCTCCTGCCCCTCCCCTCCTCCTCCTTCCCTGCTCCGTGTCGTGTCTCTCCCTCAGAAGGGACACAGAGGCTGTGGGTGCCCCCAGCCTGGCAGCAAAGCACCACCTGTGTGCTGGGGGTGCCTCTCCAGAGGGTCCCATGGGATGGGAGGGACAGACAGACAGTGCAGACCAAGGTGGCAGCAGGTGCCCCTTTCCCAGTGTGCCAGTGAGGAGATAAAGTGGAGAAGGAACACAAAGGACAGGGATGAGCAATGACAGGAAAGTTTGGGGCAGAGTCACTCGAATTTGGGGAGGGCAGTGAGTGGAAAGAGGAGACCTCCCTGCTGTACACATCCAATTTACAGGGTAAATTGGGTACACACCCAATTTACAGGGTCTTCTGGAACTCTACAAGCTCCACTCAGCCCTGGATTCCCCAGCAGTGGCTGGACATCATTAATGGCTTTGGGAAGTCAGCTGGTGGTGATGGGGTGAGGATGTGACTGGGTTATGCCTTTCCTTGTCCTTCCACCCCACCCTGGGCTGTTAAATCACAGCTTTTACAGGAAAAAGAGCAGAACTTCACCCAGTGATGGTGCAGCAGCAGATGGTTTGAGCACCCTCAGCCCATGGCTGAGGTAACTGTGCCAAGCTGTGCCCTGCTCTGCCATCCCATCCCCAGCTCTGAGGATGTTGTTCCCTGCTTGGGGCATCTCAGAGGGCACAGGACAACCACTGCCAAAGCAGGGAGAGGAATCCTGGGGGGCCTCCGTGGCTGAGACCATCTTCCCAGGCTGCTCCGGGTCATTTGAGGCTCTTTAAGGAGCTGAAGTGCTGGATGTGAGCAGCAGGCACGGAGGATGGGCGGGGGAGGATGTGGTGGAAATCCCCAGTCTCCATCACTCTGTGATACCAGAACACCCCCTGGTCCTGCTTCCAGCACCTGAACCCACTTCCTTCAGCTTCACACACCCCAACCCACTCTCTTGCTATTTTTTTCCACACCCACCAGCAAAAGTCTTTTCATCCCAGATTGGTGATTTCCTACAAGGGATGCTCAGCAGGTTCCCCATTCCCCAGATCTGAGGGCTGGGGGTGCAGAAGGGGACTGGGAGGAGCCTCCCTGGGCTGGGGGCTCACCCAGAGGCACCAGGGGGACTCTCCCTAGGCTGGGGGCTCATCCAGCTGGGCAAAGAGGCCCCTCCATGGGGTGGGAAAGGACAGGAAGGGGGTGGGGATTAGCCCTGCAGCCCTGCCTTGCAGCAGGGGGGTCCTACTTGCCCACTGACACCTCAGAACTGCTGTGGAGAGGACACAGGGAGAGCTCCAAAGCTTGTAAGGGGGTAACAAGGAGGGGACGTGTATGTGGGGCCCTCACAAGGCTCTGTGGGGATGGGAGTGAAGGGGTGGCATCCCAAAACCCTAAGGGAAGAGGCAGGCATTGCCCTGCATCCCTGGAGCATGCTAGGGGGGTGGTCCCATGGTCCTGTCTCTCGGGGCACTGGATCTGACCAGCAGCACCACAAGCAGCTGCTTCCCAAGTTGGCACACTGGTGACCACTCTGTGCCATCCTCGTGTCACCTGGACCAGATGGTCCATGCCAGCAGCACGGCAGGAAGCCACAAACCCCTTGGACACTGGTTGCAGGTCAGGGAGATGCCCTGCTCTGTGTTCACGTGGCCCCACAGAGCATCCTTGGGTTGGAAAAACCCTTTTTTCTGTCCAATCCTCCTGCAAAGAGCCTCAGCTCCACAGCCTGTGCCTCCTCCTCCTCCTGCAGGACCGAGACTTCATCATGACCTTCAATACCTCACTGCACCGCTCGTGGTGGATGGAGAACGGGCCGGGCTGCCTGGTGACCCCCGTGCTCAACTCCAACCTGGCACCCGAGGACCACCACGTCATCACGGTCAGCGGCTGCCTGCTGGACTACCAGTACATCGAGGTGGTGAGCAGTGCCACGCAGATATTCCTGGCGGTAAGGGCACCCCTCCCTCATCCTTCACCCCAAATTGTGGCTGAGAGAGCAGGAGTGGCGGGGTCAAGGTGGGCAGAGCCACCCTGCTCTGGCTGGAGATGTCCCAGTGTGTTGTCACCCCTCAGGGTGTTTGATGTTCTCACCAAGGGTGGTGTCCCCAGGGCTGGGGAGGGAGGAGCAGACAGAGCCCATGCCAGCACCCCAGGGGTGTTGCCCATCCCAAAATCTGGCGGGCTGTGGGCTGGGTGCTGCAGGAACCTGGGAGTTCTCAGTGTAACACACCCAGA